>NC_047147.1:28283367-28573367 GCF_009829125.3 Periophthalmus magnuspinnatus | reverse complement strand
TTTCTGTTGTAAAGTTCGGTTCTGATGGTTTAGTTTTGTGTTGTTTTTGCAGACAGTTGCGTGTTGTGTGGTGTAAACTGCTCTTTTGTAAACTCTTCTGTGGATTAAAGGAGCCACAGAGAAAACAGGAGCCTGAAGGTCGACTGCTCTATGTTCAAGAGCCGTTTTGTCTCCGTGTAATAACCCGTAATGTGCTTTAGCATCAATCGCTCTTGTTCCAGAGTCTGATCCGCGGCTCCGTCGTGTTTCACTCTTGTGTTTTGGTTGTTTCGTGTTTACTGTGGCTCTTATAGTAAAAACAGACGCTCGTGATGATCAAACGTGTTTTTAAGACGTGTTTTAATCTTTGTTTTAATCTTTGTTTTCATTGTTTCACCTGGAAAATGAGTTCTGCACCTGGTCGACCGTCACGATAAGAACTAAACAGACTTATTTACAGACGTATGACTCAAAATATGAAAACTCTGTGTAAAAGTCGAGAAATATGAGGATTTTTATTGAAACACCATCACATTTGAGCTGTAAAAGGTTGAATATGTGACTTTTGTGTCGACCTGTCACAATAAAACACTTTGAAACACGACATATTGTTGATAATCGATAATATTGAAACCAAACCATAAAGCAGAATTACTCACATAAAAGTTTGTTACATACTGTTGAGCTAAATAAACGAGTCATTTTAGCTCAAATTCACTCTTCTACAGCTCAAATCTGATCATAAAACAGAAAAAATACCAACAAAAATTCCACTCCTGTAAAGAAAAAGTCTCCAAAAAATGATTATTCCATTTATTATAAAGTGAATAATGGGGTAACTACTGTGACAGGACGGATTATTTTGCTTATTTCTTGTTATTTTATTTGTTTGTAAAGGGACGGCACAGGTTCATGAACATTTAAACATGTAAAAATGGAAAGATTATAAACAATGTGGGTCATTTTCATCTAAAGTCACTCGAAAGGCTGATGTTAAACAGTTTGGACTGAGGGACACACGAATATACCAGTAAATACCAGTAAATACCAGTAAATACCAGTAAATACCAGTAAATACCAGTACACACAGCTCTCTCTCTGTTCACACAGAACAGTTGATTTGAGGGAAACATATTTGACTCAAACTGTTGCTGTTTTAAAGCTTTTCTGTCTTGGCTGATTATTGACTAAAAACAGAACATTATATTTATCTCAGCTCGAGCCTTTTAATGCTTCACTGTGGATTATTATTACTGTATTATCTTACATTGTTATGATCATGTCCTGGTCTTAAACTAGTGTCAGTTTTGTTTTATCTCAGTGCGTCTGTGCTGGTTTATCATGTTTTAAACGTGTTTTAAACGTGTTTCGTCTCTGTCGCCTGGTTTTTCTTTGAGTTGTTTTAATGGTGATGCTGCTGGGAAAGAGAACGATACAAACGACGTCACTGAAGGATTTGATAATTAGTTTTTGGTTGAGATTAACCTGAATTTCAAGTGTTTTTAGTTATTAGTTTAATATTTTTGGTGTGAAGGTTTTGTCACTTAACATAACGAGGCCCCGCCCCTAAACCAAACTAGTTTAGTTCTAAATGTGTTTTTTTTTTTCAAGATAAGGGCTGGTGTTTTATTAGATCGTTTGAAAACTACAGAGTATAATGACATTTAAACTAAAACAGGCTCAGATGGAAAACTCACCTGACTGTAAATATTAATTTTATGAACATAAAGACACGGAGGTTTATCTGTGCAGCACAAAGTCATTCAAAGTGTTTTACAGAATAACACAGACATTAAAATGACAATAAAACAAATGAAAACATAAATAATCAAATTAAAATGAACATTAAAAGAGAATAAGCAGATCAAACCCTCTCAGTCACAGACGTTTAATCTGCTGTTTACCCTCAAAAATGGTCAAATTTATGTTTCCAGAGTCAGATTTTTGGCCTAAACCAGAGGATTGGATTAAACTCACGTTTCATGGACGATTGGAAAAGACTGAATCTAAAATTGGATTAAATGAGTTCAGATCAAATTTACAATGTGGACTTTCCCCTTTTAACATGAAGTGACACAGAAACAGCACCTCAAACAGGGACCTCAGCTCATCTCAAACAGGGACCTCAACACATCTCCAACAGGGACCTCAGCTCATCTCAAACAGGGACCTCATCTCCAACAGGGACCTCGGCTCATCTCCAACAGGGACCTCGGCTCATCTCCAACAGGGACCTCAGCACATCTCCAACAGGGACCTCAGCTCATCTCAAACAGGGACCTCAGCTCATCTCAAACAGGGACCTCAGCACATCTCCAACAGGGACCTCAGCACATTTCAAACAGGGACCTCAGCACATTTCAAACAGGGACCTCAGCACATTTCAAACAGGGACCTCAGCTCATCTCAAACAGGGACCTCAACACATCTCCAACAGGGACCTCATCTCAGTCACAGTAAACGGGCCTCACAAATCAACAAAAGCCTCATCTCTGGTTTGTGGCGTTTGGCTCGGGCCCATAATCGATCCTGACACAGATGAGTTGATTTATTTAATTTGTGCAGCTGAAAAGTGGCGTTCTTCTGCGTCGTTGTTTTGTTTGTTTGGCTGGGATGACTTAGTGAGCACCTCCTCAGCTCGTTGTAATCCTCTGGTGCAGACAGTGCGTAGGGGGATGGGCGAATGTGCATGTGTGTGTTCATTTTCACGTCTGAAGCCCGTCTCCTTTATGCTCCCTGTGCAGCTCTGTGAAACCATTCAAGACGGAGCCGCAGTGTGTGGGACGCACGGGGAGGAAGCTCCGGCTCACACCCCGACGTGAACAATCAAAGCCTCTGCGCTCAAACAATCGAGCCGCTTGAAGACGTCAGGAGATTGTAGCGTTATGTCGTTCTGACGCCGCGACTACACGACTCAAACGCACTTTTTTACAGCGAGCGCTTTTAATTTAAGCTTATGACTGGAAAAAAAATGACCCACGATGCTCACAACTGTCACTGATTAAAGCCGCACTGTGTAACTTTTCCTGCGCCGGTTACCTCCCCCATTCTGTCCATTTGTTTGTCCAGAAAGCTCCGCAGTGTGGCATTAAAATCAGCTCTGTACAGTGTATTTAATTATGGCTGTACCTTAAAAAAAAAGAAAAGAAAAACAATACATGTACAGTATTCTTTCTATACATGCGCTCGCCTCTCCACAGATCCTACCCATAACAGCTTGTGCTTCATGGGAATAGATGAGTTTAATGTTTGCCCAGCAAGCTCCGCAGTCTGGCATTAAAGCAGCTCTATAAAATCTGTTTAATTATGCGTGTACCTTTAAAAAAAAATAAAAAATTACAGTATTTTTGCTATGAGTGCGCTCGCCTCTCCACAGATCCTCCTCATAACCTGGCCTTGTCCCACTAAATGTTTGTGCTTCATGGAGATACATAAGTTTAACGTTTAATGTAAATCGATTTTATCTCCAGGAAAACACCCACAAAAGTTACGCGGTGAAGCTTTAACTGAACTGTTTCCTTTGAATCTCTTTAAATCTTTTTACTTTTTCTCTATTGAATAAACGCTCTGCTGTTTTGAAGAGGGAGATATTTCCGAGCGAAGAAAACGAACGCGCTCGAGGCAACGGGACAAAAAACAAGAATGAGCGACGCAGCAGGAGCCCAGCACGACTTCAGTGAATCGCTCCGTCTGTAGAAACCACAGATATGTGAAGAAACGTCCACGATTCTGCCCTGAAACATTTACTCTTTAAATTAAAGAAACAGTGACATTTATACGACTCATTTACCAGCACAGAAAAGCCACGTGTTAAAAGAACAAACCAAGACTTCTGCATATTGTTCAACATGTGTAAAAATCTGATGACCCGATGGAGAGATGATGTGTCTGGGCTGGAGCTGGAGGAAGTGTCTGGGGTGGGGGAAGTCCCTATGAGCACAGATCAGACTGAGGTACAGTGCATCTAAAGAACCTCATTAAACTTTATTAAAACTATTTATTTAAAGTGGAAACAGCTCATCAAAGTATAAACTGAACTAAACTGTGTGTTTTTTGTGTTGTTTATATCGGCCACAGACACAATGCATCATGGGAAGTGTCTGTTTGTCTAAAAAAACTTTTATTTTAACTTAAATCGATGTTTATGATACGACACTGTACATTATGTCATTCAAACACAAAAATATATAAAAATAATAAACTCACTTCACACTCGTCATGAACAAATGTGACAAAACACTGGAACTAAAAAATATGAATTAAAACTACACTGTGTAACATTTTTGGTGTGGTCTCCATGGAGCTGTTTGCTCTGTCCTGAATGTTCCGTAATATGACTTTATTTGGTGTTGTTTTCTTTCACTGAGCTGGGTCACCTCCACACGTCGGAGATGTGACTCGTCCTAGTTGCCAAAGACTTATCTCCATGGAGATTAGTCACACTGTGGAACTTTCCTGGCAAAGTGTGACATCCCCACAGAGAGACGCGCCTCCAGCAGAGAAGTTACACAGTGCAGCTTTAAAAGAGTCATGAAATATGCAAACAGAAAAAGCAGCATACATAAATATCCTGAAATAGAACATCTGCTCTACGTCACAAACAGTTCATTAAATTTAAACTTCAAGTGTAAAATAACACACTGGATAAAAACTGACCGCACTTCCTCTGGTCACCACTAGGCTCTGGTTTGTCACTGCACTTCCTCTGGTCACCACTAGGCTCTGGTTTGTCACTGCACTTCCTCTGGTCACCACTAGGCTCTGGTTTGTCACTGCACTTCCTCTGGTCACCACTAGGCTCTAAGCACAAACTAAAACATAAAGAAACCAAATTGCATTGTGGGATGTTTTCATTTTGAAGACGTGGTTTGTGCGACAACTTTCATGTATCGAGTGTGTGTGTGTGTGTGTGCATGTGTGTGTGTATCAGGCGACATCAGAACAACAGTGTACGGTTTGTTTGATAAAGCTGATCTTGGGTCATACGGTGATAAAAGTTTAACTCTGTCCTGTTGTTTTGGTCGTGTTTTCGTTCACTTTTCCTCTTTTTTCTTGTTCTAATGTCGTTTCCTCGTCACACACAGACCTGGAGTTGTGTTTTGTTTCATTCTCACATGTTTAACACACAAACCTGCAGATTTAGTTCTTAAGTTCTTCTCTCAAACTGAAAACACTCTGTTCCACCTTGTGATGTCATCATGTGGTGATACAGGAAGTGCTCCACTGTGTTTTTAAACTCCACACACCTTAACCAGAACATTATGGATCATTTCAGTCCTTGAATTTCCAATCTCGACTGAACTAAAGGTAAAAGGAGCTGTTAAAATCTACCACTTGATGACATCAGAAGGTGAAACATCACATTTTGATCTTTGTAGATGTAACAGACTAATGATAAAGTGTGACTCAAACATGTGAATGAAACAAAACACAACTCCAGGTCTGTTTTTGAGGAGGTAAAAACATTAGAAAATGGATTAAACTTCATAAAAGTGCTGTACATTTTTCCTGATATATTGTGTAAGTCACAGCTGTCGCTCAGACGAGTCGTGTAAATCACAGTGATGATGTTGAAACGTGTTGAATAAACAGACTGTAATTACCCTCTCTGTGTGTGAACTGTGATAAAACTGAAACTGATCCACTTCAAGTAAATAATTATTCATTTTCTGCCATTTTACGTCATGTGGCTTTTAGTTTTTATATAAACATCCAAATACAAGACGACACACATACACACGACACACAACACAATCAACACGACACACAACACAATCAACACGACACACATACACACGACACAACACAATCAACACGACACACATACACAAATCAGCTCGGAGTAGAGCTGCTGCTCTACAGTGGAGGGACTATGTCTCTGGTCTGGGAAGACCTTGAGATCCCACTGGAGGAGCTGGAGGACATGTCTGGGGTGAGGGAAGTCTGGGAGTCCCTGCTTAGACTGCTGCCCCCTGCTGGCGCCGGATAAGAGGCAGAACATGGAGGATGTTGAGTGCAAACTTTACCCAGACTTGAACAGTAAGAGCCTGGACCTGCATCATGTGTCGTCTTTTAAATCCTTGTTGTAAATATGGCGGTTCTCGTGCGTTGTGTGTTCTTGTGCGTTGTGTGTTCTTGTGCGTTGTGTGTTCTTGTGTGTTCTTGTGCGTTGTGTGTTCTTGTGCGTTGTGCGTTCTTGTGCGTTGTGTGTTCTTGTGTGTTGTGTGTTCTTGTGCGTTGTGCGTTCTTGTGCGTTGTGTGTTCTCGTGCGTTGTGTGTTCTTGTTCCTCACAGTATTTGGAGCATTACTGATCTGCTGACCGTTCAAACGTCCGTTCTATGAAACGTTCTGTCACATCCTCAGCCGTACGATCTTTCTGAGTTTTTCCTTTGTTGCTTTCTCCGCTCGTCTATTTATATCTGCGGTGCCTCAGCCGTCTGTGGAGGATGGGTGTGCGTGTCAGCGTGAACAAGGCCTCCAAACTCCGCCTCCTTCACGCCCACCCGACACGAGGAGACCAGATCACCACAGAATCGTAGTAACAATGAGGACTTTGAAAAGGGAAATGATATTATTAACGTTCATATAGACTGAGTGCAGTGACCACAGAAATATTTATTCAGATGAAATATTTGTGCAAACGTAACGAGACAAATCATTTTATACGACTGTCAAAGGCGGGCGGCGATTGTTGGTGAACCGCTTCTACTTTTAATCAACATCACTGACAATATTTACAAGCAAAATCATTTAAAGGAGCACTGTGGAACCTGCTCGTCTCCATGGAGATGTCGCTTTGCCATGGATATATTTTATTGCATTTTTTTTTTTGGTGTATTTTGTCCACGGTCCCTGACAAATAAAAGAAGAAATAAAGAAAGTATGGCATAAAAAAAATGGAAAAACATGCATTTTTACTATGAGCAGCATCGCCTCTCCACAGATCTCACCTGTAACTTGATGACGTCACCTCTCGTCTCCATGGAAACAGATGATTTTAAGCCACACTCTGAAACATTCCAGGCAAAGACATAACTTCTCCGTGTTTCTTATTCAGTAAAGCTCTTTGACTTTGTGCTGTACAAACACGTCTGAGTTGCCGTGGTGATGGATAGATTCCACATTGGTTCTTTAAACAGTGTTTTTACAGAGGAAGAGGAGGAGAGGAGTTTTTTTAATTACTTTTCCCACACTACTCCACTCTGACAGACATGTTCACATGTTCACACTTGAGTTTTCACGTCTGTGGTGTTTTTGCTGAGTTTATGTCACATGTCGACTAAAGGACTGTCCACAGAACTGAAACACGACGTCTCCTACAGCAGAAACATATAAAACGTACACGCGGTCGGTGTTTAATTTTACTGACTTTATATCACGTGACGACGATAACACTGTCCTCTCCTAAAGCTCGACGTCTCGTACATAAACACACACACTCTCCGGTCGATGTTTTAAACACACAGATCCTCGTCAGTGCATCTGTCAGTCGTAGTACTGCTTCATTTAGAGGCTCATATTTGGGAAAAACGCCAACTCAAACATAGATCTGAGGGGGCGGAGCCGTGAGACGCCGTTGCCAGAGCAACAAGATAATTTATGCATTTCACTTGTAGATGATCAGGATTTTCCATAAAGATTCTGGACAATAACACGAGTTTGGTTCATTAAAAACATTTAAATATCGTTTATCGTCTAAAGTGAATAGATATAATACTTATACTAACGATACATATATTTATACAACATATACTTATACTACATATACTTATTCTGAACAAGGTGAAATCAGACTTTATTTATTTTTTACTTCCCCCCAAGAAAAAAAAGAGACAGACTAAAGATAATAGGTCACACGCTGGAAAGTAGTGAAGTACAAGTAGTAAAGTACTGTACTGAAATAGAATATTTACTGTTACTTCAGTAAATTTTACAGTGTGTACTTTTTACTTTTACTTTAGTACATTTGAGAGCAGTATCTGTACTTTCTACTCCACTATATTTTTGAACAGGACTGAAAAGTAAAAGTTTTTTTCATATGATCTGAGGAGTATTTTTTACCAGATTTTCCAGTTTTTGAGCGAAAAATATTTATAGACACTTTCTGGAGCTTTTTCGTGCATCATTTTTACATATTTTTCTCAGTCTACTTTTCTTTGTTGGTCAGTTTAAAGTAGAGTGGGTTTGACAGAGTTTGGAGGGCACTGGGTCTCGTCGAGCAGCTGTTCTGTTCTGTATAAATGTTCTATATCGAGGTCATGTAGTAAAAAATAGTCTGACTCTTCATAGTGAACGAGAGGTGAGGGACTTTCTGTTCACAGGGGACGAGACTTGAACAAAACCTTTCCCCTGAATCCTCCCGATCGCCTCCTCCTGCTCCTGCTCCTCCTGCTCCTCCTCCTGCTCCTCCTCCTGTCATAATAATCACTATCGTCTTATCGTCCACTTAACGAGGACACACTTCTCTCTGGGGTCTGTGTTTATGTTGGTGCATTTTCTCGCTCTACGATTAGATGAGTTTCATTTTGGTCTTTAGTTTGTGTTGATCACTATTTCCACTTATCGTTCAATATTTCAAAGCTGGAACAATATTTTTCGGGTCAGCATTTTATGTTTACAGTTTCTTTGCACTTCAGGGAAATGTTTTGGATAAATATGAAGAGGTTTAAGCTGCAGAGGGTTGAAAGCAGAACTTCTGTGAGTCATTACAGATGAAAACTGCACTTTATTTAACTCATAATATTTGATGGTGCAGAGTTATCATAGTTTTTCTTGTCATTCACCCTCTTAAACTTGTATTTCGAGTGATTTGTGCACGTTGGAGTGATATTCTTCTGTATTTAAGACGCCGTTGCTCCGTTGTTCACTCGTGTGATCTGCAGGAGGCGCCGACGGCCGAGCCTCTCATGATGACACATTTTGAAGTACGACACAGACGATAAACGATGATATTGAAACCAAACTATAAATCTAAATTATTCACATTATTCAAAACTGATTATATTGTAGAGAAAATAACAAAAAATCACACTACGACAACTAAAAGTCCATCCGTCCACTTCCTCTTCTCCGGGGCCGGGTCGCAGGGGCAGCAGTCTAAGCAGGGACTCCCAGACTTCCCTCACCCCAGACACCTCCTCCAGCTCCTCCTGTGGGAGCCTAAGGCGTCCCCAGACCAGAGAGACACAGTCCCTCCAGTGTGTCCTGGGTCTTCCCTGGGGCCTCCTCTAGTGGGACATGAACACCTCCCCAGGAGGCGTCCAGGAGGCGTCCAGGAGGCGTCCTGAGCAGATGCCTGAGCCTCACACTCAGCTCAAACTGCCCCAGTGCTGCAGGTCCTGGCTCAATGAAGCATCAGGACAAACATCATCTGCAAACAGCAGAGATGATCCTGTGGTTCCTGAACTGGACCCTTTATGAAGTTGTTATGTAGATCTATCGTAACATCTGGGGGATTAAAGACACAGACTTGGGGTTCAGGTTTAACAGTTTATTACAAACACGAGAATGTGAAGCTGGTTGAAGGAGCGGATCGGGAGCTGGGTCGGAGGCGGAGGTGCAAGGAAAGACAGCACAGAAACACAGACAAAAATCCTGACACGATCATTACAGTGGTCCCTGATTTATCGCGGGGGTCACGTTCTAAAAATAACCTGCAATAGGCAAAAAATGCGAAGTATCAGCTTTATTTTTTACAATTATTCTCTATGTTTTCTCTGTAAAACCCCTCACCACACACTTTATACACTTTTCTCACACAGGCGTTAACATTTTCTCACATTTCTCTCTTCTCCAAAATAAAATTTATCCATTCATTCTCTTAAAAAAGCATGTAAAAGTGCAGTAAAAAAAATCAGTGAAACAGCGAGGCCACGAAAGGTGAACTGTGACGTAGTGAGGGACAAATATAACGATTCATATTATCGATTATAACTTCACGTCTATGGTCCATATTTTCCTCGGCGATACATCAGAGCGACGGCCAAATCCTCACAGCATCACATCCCAGTTTCAAAATATCTCCGTCCAATGTTTTGTTGAGGTCCATTCAATATTTCATGACTCCATCTGTTTGTACCTTACAACAATGAACAGTGTAACCAGTGGCTAATTTGTCATGGCACCCGACCATGTTCTAATCCGGGCGCGAGAGTTGGCGTTCCCACATGAAAGAAAAAAGGCTCAGCTGCTGGCTCCGGTTTTTATGGTTTCAAACAGATTTAGACAGGAATGGAGAGGACAGAAACACAAGGGGAATTACTAATGAGAATGTGGAAAAAAAAAAAGAGTTTACAGTGTGGAAAAGACGAGGATGATGAGTGATGGTGCAGTTACGGCGGAGACGAACTTCAAACTAAAATAAGGACGTCACAATGTGCAGCTGTAGTGTTACGATTATTGTGAGGGTTTGTTGAGATTTAGGCACTTTTTTATTTTGTTTTTGTTTTAAATTGTCAACATTTCTGTGCTGTTTTTTTCCAGTTTTAGTTCAAAGAAGTTGTAGGAGTGAAGAGGTTTGTCTGCGCATCCAAGCCTTGGATGCGCAGACAAACCTCTTCACTCCTACAACAATTTGTTTGACAGATTTAAACGTCGTCTTTTGACATTAGTTGATGTACGTATTTGGGTTTTTTTGGACGTACAGTTGTCCCTCGCTACATCGCGGTTCACCTTTTGTGGTCTCGTTCTTTCGTGGATTTTTTTTGTGCAATTTTCCATGTGTTTTTTACAGCGTCTGAACTTGCATTGTGTCGTGCGTCCTGATTGGCTGTTGGACTGTAGACCATTGTGTCCTGCGCCCTGATTGGCTGTTGGACTGTAGACCATTGTGTCGTGCGTCCTGATTGGCTGTTGGACTGTAGACCATTGTGTCGTGCGTCCTGATTGGCTGTTGGACTGTAGACCATTGTGTCGTGCGTCCTGATTGGCTGTTGGACTGTAGACCATTGTGTCGTGCGTCCTGATTGGCTGTTGGACTGTAGACCATTGTGTCGTGCGTCCTGATTGGCTGTTGGACTGTAGACCATTGTGTCGTGCGTCCTGATTGGCTGTTGGACTGTAGACCATTGTGTCGTGCGTCCTGATTGGCTGTTGGACTGTAGACCATTGTCCATCAGTCTCCTCCGTGCCGTGTCTCCTGTCCAGTACAGAATGTGTTCAGACAAATTCACATAAACGTTGGATCTCAGTGTGACTCTGAAGTGCTGTACGTTTGCGATTTGTTTCCTCCCCGACAAAACCCACAATGTCGATGAAACGTTCTGCACCGACAAAGACGCCGACGAAGGTTTGAACTTTGAGAGAGTTTAAACGAGAGAGAAATGTGAGAAAATGTTAACGCCTGTGTGAGAAAAGTGTATAAAGTGTGTGGTGAGGGGTTTTACAGACAAAAACAGAGAGAATAATGTAAAGACTATGTGGATTTCACCTATTGTGGGTTATTTTTAGAAAGTAACGACGCGATAAACCAGGAACAACTCTATTTCTTTATTTTACCAATTTTCCATCTTGTTTTTTTGTATTACTTTTCTTTCCCAGTTTTACTCCAGGTCTGTTTTGTAAGTAGCACTTTTAGGTCATAACAGACAGAACATTTTTATAAGTTTCTATTTCTTCTATTTCTATTATTGACGTTGTGGGCGGTTGCCGGTTCAATTCCTGTGTCGATTAATAAGACGCTGTGTTTGGCATCAGTGTAAATATAATTAAATATCTGACATTTCTCTGTTCTCTGTGGTTTGTCATCGTCTCATGTGAAAACGATTTATGTTCCTTAAAATCCGCAGTCAGAATTTTTGAGGAGGAATTGTTGCCATGAATCACAGTTTTGTTTAAATAAAACAGCGCATTTGTCAAATTCATTAATAATAGATCAATAAAAGACAATAACGGGTCATTTTAAACTAAGGACTGCATGAAAAATAATAGAATTACATCATATTCAGAATAAAAACTTCAAATTCAAATGTTTTTTTTCAGTTAGTTTTAATAAACACTAAAGTCAACGCAGCGAATGAGCAGAGAACAAATAAAGTCGAGCTCCGGCGGGTGGCATTTGGGCCTTATCTGGCAGAGCAGCACCAAACCGGAGATCTGGCAACCCATCTGCCCCGCCGCGCGTGATTGGTCGGTCCGGGGGAGGGGCAGATGGTGAGAGGGTGGTCAGCTGTTTTGGGCCCTGCTTAAATCTGCACATTCCACTGGGACTGAAGCTAATGCCCCGTCCACACGGCTAAAGCTAATGCTAAAGGAGGAAATGAGTCAATGCCCCGTCCACACGGCTAAAGCTAATGCTAATGCTAAAGGAGGAAATGAGTCAATGCCCCGTCCACACGGCTAAAGCTAATGCTAACGGAGTAAATGAGTCAATGCCCCGTCCACACGGCTAAAGCTAATGCTAATGCTAAAGGAGGAAATGAGTCAATGCCCCGTCCACACGGCTAAAGCTAATGCTAACGGAGTAAATGAGTCAATGCCCCGTCCACACGTCCTCACGGCTAAAGCTAATGCTAAAGGAGGAAATGAGTCAATGCCCCGTCCACACGTCCTCACGGCTAAAGCTAATGCTAACGGAGTAAATGAGTCAATGCCCCGTCCACACGTCCTCACGGCTAAAGCTAATGCTAAAGGAGGAAATGAGTCAATGCCCCGTCCACACGGCTAAAGCTAATGCTAATGCTAAAGGAGGAAATGAGTCAATGCCCCGTCCACACGGCTAAAGCTAATGCTAACGGAGTAAATGAGTCAATGCCCCGTCCACACGTCCTCACGGCTAAAGCTAATGCTAAAGGAGGAAATGAGTCAATGCCCCGTCCACACGGCTAAAGCTAATGCTAACGGAGTAAATGAGTCAATGCCCCGTCCACACGGCTAAAGCTAATGCTAACGGAGTAAATGAGTCAATGCCCCGTCCTCACGGCTAAAGCTAATGCTAAAGGAGGAAATGAGTCAATGCCCTGTCCACACGGCTAAAGCTAATGCTACAGTAATAAATAAATCAATGCCCTGTCCTCATGGCTAATGCTAAAGCTAATGTTAAAAGAGTAAATGAGTCAATGCCCCGTCCTCACGGCTAAAGCTAATGCTAAAGGAGTAAATGAGTCAATGCCCCGTCCTCACGGCTAAAGCTAATGCTAAAGTAATAAATAAGTCAATGCCCTGTCCTCACAGTTAATGCTAATGCTAACGCTAAAACACTAAATAAGTCAATGCCCTGTCCTCATAGCTAATGCTAAAGCTAATGCTAAAAGAGTAAATGAGTCAATGCCCTGTCCACACGTCCTCACGGCTAATGCTAAAGCTAATGTTAAAAGAGTAAATGGACAGAGTCAGTGAGGACAAACACACAGGTGAAGAGACCGTCTGCTCAGAGGTGTCTGTTTTCGTTCTGTGAAACATTTTGAGGACTTTTTCACGTTCAAAAATATAATATTTTGTTCTAAATGCTTAATCACTATGGCAACAGTCCTAATTTTGCATCAATCTGAAACCCACTGGTCCATAAAGAGATACTTCTGTCTCCATGGTGATGTTATTGTGTACTTTGTGTACTGTACTCTTACTGTACGGCATTTAGCTTCTGTCTCCATGGAAACAAGCAACTCAAGCATCAGGCCAGGTTACAGGTCAGGTCTGTGGAGAGGCAACACTCATTGTGAGAACGAGCGGAGTTGTGTTTTTGAGCAATAGGAAAGTTTATTTGTTTAACACAATTTATACAAAAAGTAACTTGAAGTGTTTTACCGAATGAGAGACATTAAAATCACACAAATCAGAACATAAATAATCACAAATGATCATCATAAAATTAACATTAAAACAGAAAAGTGCAGAATAAAACCCTTTCAGTCACAGCAGATAAACAGAAGAGCCTGGATTTAAACATTAGCTGCATAAAACTATAAAACAATACAAATATTTGAACTGGTCAAATCCAAACCAGATGAGTCCAGTTTCATTTTGTGTCAGTTCAGTTTCATGTTTTTCTTTCTAAACACTGTAGTGTATTTAAACTGTCACGTGACGAGCTCTTTGCAGTCACACGTGCCCCGGGGCAGCCTGACAGATATTTGGCAGCCGTTCAGTGCAGCGGCCCCCAGACCCACCGCAGAGTGAGCTCCAGGCCGTGCATTCAGTGAGAAGAGTCTTGCCCAAGGACACGACAACAGAGAACGACCTCAGAATGTGAAAGTTTGTCTGCGGCAACGAGAGGAAATATGTTTGAGACCGTTACAAAAGTGATCTGCCACTGTGCGTCTCCATGGAGATGTGGGTTTGACTTGTGAATGTTTGAATGTTCCACAGTGCGGCATTGAACCTTTGTCTTATCAATGTTTAAATCCAGGCTCAAACAGAATCGCGCTGTACAAACAAACTTGCCTATTTCATTATGGGTGTTTTATCGATCAAAATTACCTTGGAAAACAATCATTCCTACTGTGAATGCGCTCACCTCTCCACAGATCTGACCTGTAACTCGACCTGATTGTCTTTAAGGAGACAGATAAGTTTAATACTGTGTAAAATCCCAGGCAAAGCAACAAGTTTGAAATGTATTTTGAGTCTCTCTTTCAAAAAACGGACAAGTGCGAGACACAAGACACATTTCCTCCTTGTTCTTAAGCCCTTCTTTCTCCCATCATGCATTGCACCCACGTCACACCATCACGCTCCATCGTCAACCTCCTTAAAGTCCAAACAACGATAACAACAAGTCTCAGTCCTGTTTCTTCTACAAAGTAATGGATTTGAAGTTCAACATGATCACGTCCTTCAGTGAAACCCTCAGGTCCCAACGTGTTTAATATAAAACAGCCACTGGTCAATGACTTTTATTGACCAGGTCCCTCGAGGTCCAGGTTGATCCGTTCATGGCCGTCTCCGTGGTCCAAGTGTGAACCCAGTGACCCCAAACGTGAGGGACGAGGGACGAGGGGGAGGGTCGTCTCGCTGAGGCCTCGTTCCTCCATTTTGGTTTGTAGCTGACAGCGTCGGGGGCGATCCAGCGTGGAAAGTAATGAGCTATGAAATGTGTGTGTCGGGCGGCGCGCAGGTCAGGCATTATCGAGTGTGTGTGTGTTTGTGTGTGGGGTGTGTGTGTGTGTGTGTGTAAAGCATCATGTGTTTGTCAGGTGGATTCAGTCAGATGGAAAAAGTGCAAGTTCAACTAAGCAGGGAGCAGCGAGTTTAAGGTGATGGTTGGAGCGGGGCCAGATAAAAAACAAACTCACTAAACAAGTACAGCCCCAAGTCAAAATAAATGCATTCTTCTTAGTGGGGTCGCTTCTCCACAGATGTGACCAGTAACTTGGTTTGGTGGCGTCATGTCCCTGGAGATGAGTAAGTTTAACGCGACGCTGTGTCATTAGAGCGAGCGATTACAAAACTTTAACGTCTCTGGTGACGATCGAGTGGCGTCCCCTTCACTTTTAAACACATTTTAAATTTACAAATATATAAATGTTCCGTAGTTTTCTTTTTGCCGCTGTTGATGCAGAGTTAACGTTGAGTTAAAAACAGAGATGATTTAGTTTAGACAACAGAACATCGAGAATCGTCGGCCGCTTTTAGATCCGATGACTCTGCTTTTGTTTCCTCTTTTCTTTCCTTTTCTATCTGCTCTGCTGACGTAACCATGGCGATAGAGACGCTGCGGAGGTTCCACCTGTCGAGACGCATCACCGGGCTGCGCGTGGACGGCGTGCTCGGACGGCGTGCGCGGCCGTGCTCCTGTGACACGGCCGCAGCTTTGATGTGATGTAATTAAGTGCGTAGCAGCGGCGGCGTTAGAGGAGAGCGCTCACACACACTCGTGGTTTTACAGATGTGACGCTCAGAGCTTTTGACTTGTGCTGTTATTATTTACCTGTATTAAAGAGGCATTATGTAACTTTTCTAGTGTAAGTGAGTTTCCTGCGCCTCTGTCTCACTTTGTGCTGTTGAAGTGATCCATCTTACATTTATGCAGCTGGAACTGTTTTTTTACTGCTGAAAAATCCCCAAAAAAGACAAAAACAAAAAGCCCCTTTATCAGGAGCGGGGTCGCCTCTCCACAGATCTGACCTGGCCTGGCGCTCTCCATACAGACAGATGTTATGGTTAATGCCGGGCTGTGGAACATTCCAGGTAAAACATCTCAATGGAGACCAGCAGGGGGTTGATTCTCGACATAAACATCAGTCGAGTGTTCGGATCCACTGACCCACAGGCTGACGGTGCGATTCCAGCTGAAGATGAATACTGCTGTTGTTGTGTCCTTGGGCAAGACACTTAATCGCCAGTGTGTGCGTTCACTCATTTATGAATGTGTGTGTGAATGTGTGTGTGAATAAGTGTTTTGAGCGACTTAAAGACAGAAAAGTGCTGTATAAAAACAAAACCTAAAAGTGGATTTAACCTTTTATAAAAATCATAACAGCAGAAACACAAAGTCAACAGTGTCACTTTTTCCCCTTGTGTTTAAACGCAGCATTTTCAGCCCTATCCCGCAATGACTAAACACTCTTTAAAATCCGGGACATCGTTCATGACCTACGCCCGTTGATAAACTCGTGTGATCGACAGCATCTCCGCCTCGATCTCGTCTAAAGAAGTGCTTTACACACTTTATTGATTATATTGATCAGCACTTGGCTTTTGTGATTGTTTTCATCAAGTGACCGATCCAGACAAAAGCTCAGCCGATTTCAGATTTTAAAATAAATTAACTCCCGATTAAACAGTAAAAAGTCAGACATTCTAATACATTTTGTAGTTAATCCTAATCACTGTTTTATAAAAGTAAATCTTGTTGTGATTTTAAATAAATAAATGTTTGTTATTGTCATATGAACATTTTGTAGTTGGCCCTATCTCGCATTTCTCTGGGATTCACTGTGTTTTTGTTTTTCCGTCTCACAGCAGTGATCATTTCTTCATTAGTGAAATGAAAACTCATTATTTAAACACATTTGGGGCATTAAACGTTGGAGTTGCAGTGATTTAAACTCAGATGATTATTTCATCTCGACTCGTGTTTATCGACGGGACGACGGCGTTAATTTACCACAGACGAGTTTGACACAGACACGACGTTTTTGATAATTAGCCTCATCAAGACCAATTAACGACATCCAAAAGTGCACAGAGACAAACCTCGTGTCTCTGAGGACGAAGAGACGGAGGAGAGAGGGAGGAGAGAGGGAGAAAGAGGAGAGAAGAGAGCGAGAGGGAGGAGAGAGGGAGAAAGAGGAGAGACGGAGGAGAGAGGGAGGAGGAGGAGAGAGGGAGGGAGGAGAGAGGGAGGAGGAGGAGAGAGGGAGGAGAGAGAGGAGAGAAGAGAGAGAGAGGGAGGAGGGAGGGGAGAGATAGACAAGGCTCTCCTCATGTGTCTCTGAGGACGAAGAGACGGAGGAGAGAGGGAGAAAGAGGAGAGAGAAGAGAGCGAGAAGGAGGGGAGAGAGAGAGAGGGACGAGGAGAGGGGGAGAGAAGAGAGAGAGAGGGAGGAGGAGGGGAGAGATAGACAAGGCTCTCCTCATGTGTCTCTGAGGACGAAGAGACGGAGGAGAGAGGGAGAAAGAGGAGAGAGGGAGGAGGAGGGAGGGGAGAAAGAGAGGGGGAGGGGAGGAAAGAGGGAGAAAGAGGAGAGAGGGAGGAGAGAATAGAGCGAGAGGGAGGAGGAGGGAGAGAGAGGAGAGAAGAGAGCAAGAGGGAGGAGGAGAGAGGGAGAGAAGAGAGAGAGGGAGGGGAGGGAGAGAGAGGGAGGGGAGAGATAGAGAAGGCTCTCCTCATGTGTCTCTGAGGACAAAGAGACGGAGGAGAGAGGGAGAAAGAGGAGAGAGAAGAGAGCGAGAAGGAGGGGAGAGAGAGAGAGGGACGAGGAGAGGGGGAGAGAAGAGAGAGAGAGGGAGGAGGAGGGAGAGGAGAGATAGAGAAGGATCTCCTCATGTGTCTCTGAGGACGAGTGTTTCACAGATGTTGACAGGGAGAGAGAGAAAGGGAGGGGAGAGGGAGAAAGAGAGAGAGGAGGGAGGGAAGAGAGGGAGAGGAGGGAAAGAGAGAGAGAACGCTCTCTTCATGTGTCTCTGAGGACGAGTCTCACAGATGATGACAGGGGGGGAGGAACGGAGGGAAAAAGAGACAGAGAGAGAGTAGGAGAGGGAGGTAAGAGAGGACAGAGATGTTATGGGGAGGGAAAGAGAGAGATAGAAGGAGAGAGGGAAAGAGAGAGAGAGAGGGAGAGAAGGAGGAGAAAGGAAAGAAATGTTACGGGGATGGAGAGAGCGATAGAGTGAAAGGGGACACGTGTTATGGGGAGAGAAAAAAAAGGAGGGATGGAAAGAGGGAGGAGAGGAGGGTGAGGCTGTTTTGATTTTAGGGGAGAAATTACATCTGAAAAATTGCCGTAACGCAGCTGTAATGATTATCAACTGTTACATAACTGTGAATTATAAATGAGAACAGGGTCAAATGTGCAGCGTTTTCAACTAATCTAAATGTAAAAAGTGAAAAAAGTCAAACCACCACCATCGTTTTTATTTAAAAGGTTAAAATGGTTTAGTTTGACGGTATAAAAATCCATTTATGTGATTTAGGTCATTTTAGATTTGAATGAAAAATAAATAAATTGAAAGTTATGGCTGATATTTAATGAAACTCTGACTTGTGACAGTCTTTTTTCACTCTTAACATTACGTCGCTCTTTATTAGGACAGGTCTGGGCAGAGTGGAGTGTTTCTTTTCACTCTGACCCTCACCTTTGAGAGTTTAACCGTCATCTCACGCTACAAATCCCGTCTCCCTCAGCATTCCCATCCTTGACACGAAACGCATCTAAAAACCTAACCTCACTCTCACTGAAACTCGAACGGGCTGATCCCTGTGCACTTCCTGTGGTCCCTAAAGAAAAGTCCCAGGGGACAGCGTATCCATGTCCCCACGCCGCGTCCGCTCCGCTCCCAAAGTGAAACCCAAACCCTTGGACCGGGCCAGGGCTCCAGTGTTGGACTTTTTGGGTTAAATGTAGCTCGATGGCGTCAGCGCTGTGTTCCCTGTGACAAGAGGAGATGTGAGCAGACTGATAGGGTGGCAGCGCTGCAAAGGACCATGGGAAAGTGGTATCCAGGACAGCCCGCAGTCTAAGGATGAGCTCAACATCTCAGTCACTCAAGCTGCCCTGACTTCATGCGATGGTTTACAGCTCCGCACTACAGTTACATCCACCAGACCGAGTTTCCGACTGTTTCGTGTCACTGAGGCTCGTGTGTTTCATAACGAGGTTAATTATGTTGTTAAATTTAAAAGGCTGTACTTGATTTGTTCCATAAATTAAAAACATTTTCCAGACTGTACGTCGCTGTGGAGTATAAGTCGCAAAGAAAAAACGCAAAATAATGAAGAAAAAAACATATTCGCACTGGACTATAAGTCGTGTTTTGGGGAAATTTATTTTACAAAATCCAAGACCAAGAACAGACATTTTCTCTTTAAAGTCAAGTTCTAATAATAATAATAAAATGTGGACCAACAGGCTGAATATCAGTACATCACGCTAACGTAACACATTTATATTTATTCAGCTCCATGAAGCACAGACAGAACTGAACACGTGTCTGGTTTGTTAACGTAAGATATTAACAGTTAATCAGATAAATAAAGCAGAAAAAACAACAAGTTTACTCTGGATCTCACTCCAAATCAATAAATCCACTGAATTCTTCATCATGTCGATTCTGAACAAATCCACCAACTCCAGAGGAAGATGAAGCGTTCAGTGTTTGTCTTTGTCTTTTAAATGAGTGTAATGTTGATATTTTAAATGTTGAGTGGTTCAGGAGGAGTAGATACTGGTCCAAGTCTAGAGCCCCTCGCACGACTGTCACTGTGACAAGAACCAACATGTGACTTTATAGATTTGAATCATTTCACATATAAGTCACATCTGAGTATTAGTCGCACTAACGACAAACTGTGAACAAAGTGACACTTATCTTCCAGAAAATCCGGTCAAACAGAGACTGTCTGCTTGTTTTAACGTGTTTTTATTGTTTGTGAACCAGGAAGTAACACTGGTCTGCTGCTAGCATGGTCGCTGTTGTTAGCATTACTCACTCATGTCTAATCAGGAAGCTAGCAATGCGCTTGGAAAGAGAAGAAAAAAAGGCAGTGTGTGTAACCCGTCCAGAAAGTTACACATTGCATCTTTAATTTGTAGTTTACATTAACATCAAATTATAAATCGATTCTCTGCTTTTCCTTGGAGCTCTTGTATTTCATAAAATGCATTAATTGTGTTTTTTCTGTAGGCGTGAGTCAGCCCACATGTGCACTTCCTGTTAGGCGCCTACACAAACGATGAAGTAATCCTCTCCTCCAAACCGCCTTTTGTAACGCCGCGGACGATCGTCTTGTGCCCTCGAACAAAAATCATTTATTTATCACAGCTTTGATGCGGCACATTTGGTCGTACATCAAATCCAAATGCATAATTGATATTTTGTGTTGACACTGTCCCATTTTGAATGCCAGAGCGAGGCAGGCGGACTTTATCTGGACATAATGAAGAGCGATGGAGAGGAGAAGAAGAAGAAGAAGAGAGAGGATATGCCACATAAGAGACAGTCCAACCCTGTGCTCCAGTTTACACAAAGGACAAAGCTGCAGAAATAAGACGTTAAACTGGACGGAAAATCATATTACTAATGTTTAGCATCAGGGAGTTGAGCGTTAATTGGCTCTGTGCTCAAACGAGAGCGCGATACGTCCATCAGAGCGACGTTTCCACTGTAATGTCTATTAGGTTTTTGCTGAGGCACAAGAAAATCAATAAATCCTGACAGATCAGACAGTGGAGCTGCAGCTGGACGTCACTGACGACATGTTAAACAGTTTATAAACGTGAGGAAGAGTTCAGAGGAAGAGGAGGCGCTTCAGTGTTCACAGAGGGACAGGTTTGATCCCTCAGTCGTCCAGGTCTGAGCCACAGCAAGATTTTATTTTTATTTTTCTATTTACAAAGGTACATCTTTGTGTGTCAATGCTAATGCTAATGCTAACTTCGATTAGAATGTTAAATGTAACATAAAAACACAGTTAAATTTGTTTTTAGGACGACCCAGTTATTTTTAGGTGTAGATTATTTCAGTCGATGTTGTTATTTAAATATTTATTTCATTATTTCACCTCCGCTGAAGTTTTCCTCACATTTATAAAGTGTTGTGTTGTCAGTGACGTCCAGCTGCAGCTCCACTGTCCGATCTGTCAGGACTTATTGATTTCCACGTCTGGTTAAAACCTCATAGACGTTACATTACACTGGAAACGATCAAGCTCTGTCCCTCTGATCAGAACGAGACGATACCAGTGTGCACAGGGCCTAGTGCATATTAGTTTTAATTTAAATCATTTTGAACATATTTTTTTATGTTTTAATCACGTTATCATTATAGAAAACTCAATTACTTTTTTATTTGTTAATGAGATAAACCAAGAATTCAGCTTCATTTTGGCCCGTGGGGTTTGGTTTGAGCACAAATGCTGCGCTCTGTGGATTATTACTGATGTCTCCTCCTACTCTTTACTCTCCAGTCACACCGCTCGTTAGTTTTACCAAATAAAAGCTGCAGATATTAAAGAAATTAGCGTTTATCGTTTGTTTGCGTGGTGAGATTACAGTTGTTTATAGTGTAACAGGGAGATGGTCTTTGAGGTGTTTTTTTATTCATGGTGCATTTTATTTTATGCAGGTTGTTGTGTAACGCTGCCTACGTCTTTTTGCTCGTCGCCTGTAACATTTCCTGATCATAAAGAAGCAGGAAGGGCATCTGAAGTAAAACACATGACAAATCTAAATCCAAACCATAAGACGGACAAAATGAGCCGTATTTTTCGATGCATCAATAAAAGAAAAAAACAAGCTCTTTAAGTCTGAAAGGTGCAGTCTGTACTTCTGTGTGGGGGAGGTTTGCCACATGCTTATCTTGCACTGCCTGGAATGTTCCACCATATGGCATTACACTTATCTATCTCCACGACGAGCAGGTTGTGCCTCCAGGCCAAGTCACATGATCTGCTGAGAGGCGACCTTCCCCCCGCCACAATAAGAATAAACACTGAATGCACATATTTAAGGCTACACTGCGGAACATTCTTGGTAACCAGTTACATCTTCACAGAGGCAATAGTGCGGCAGACCAGACACCAGAAAAGTGACATAGTGTTCCTTTAGTTAAATGGATTTCCAGCTCCTTAGAGAGAAATATTTACACGACTTTCTTTGCGTTGTTGAAATAAGCACTAAGCTCAGTGGCGTCTGATTGTAGTGAGCTCAGAGCAGTTTTCTCTGAGGTTTTTTCACAGGTGGAATGCAGGTGTGTGTGTGTGTGTGTGTGTGTGTGTGTGTGTGTGTGTGTGTGCAGGGGTGAGTGTGTGTGTGTGACAGGGGAAAGTTGCTGAGTTGTGGTGCAGAATCCATTTATCTTAATCGAGATGCGATCAGCCGTGCGACACTCACCCTCCTCCTCCCCTCGCGGCGGCGGCGTCCTGCACCTCGGGGTCTTTATCATCACAGGATCAGATCTCGATGAATGAAATTTTACTGCTGCTTCTGTCTGTGACGTTATGATCGGCCTCTGCAAAAACAATTTAAAATGTAATAGTGCAAAGTGTAAAATGTGATGTTAGATTTAGACTCAGGTTTAGTGCTTTTTTTAAAGGTCCGACTCTTCTGCCTCCACTAGTGTTTGGAACAAACACTATTGTTCTGTTTTACAGAAACACCATGAAGCCTCTCACTGTTTGGACATAGTAGCATAGAGTAGATTATAAAACTGTAAAACTGTAACATACAAAGAAATATCTGCATATTACAATCATGTTTTTATATTTCTATGAACAAATATTATACAGAGCTACATAAAACAACATAGAATATCTTATTATAATATAATATAATATATGCATAACATTAGCTTAAATGCAGCTACAGCTAATGAAAACGTGTGTAAAACCGTTGATTAGCATCATGCTAACATGAATGGAAAATCCCATAGACATGCTAGCGCTATTAGCGTCTTGTATTTTAGCGAGAACATTCACTGTAAATCAACTTAAAGTGCCTGAAATGAGTTTATAGAGCGAGCTAACATGTTATAACGTTACAATACTCACAGACAGATGTTTGCATGGGGCCAAATGACAGTTTAAAAGGCTTAAACACAGAGAAAAATGACTGAATTGTTAAAAGTCTGAAACAATATGAGAGGTACGGTGGCTCTGAGTGAACAAAACACATGAACTCAAAACTGAAACGTCTCTCTTCCCTGGGGCATTCATTAAATGCATTAATTGCAAATGGACTCTTGTAGCTTTTAATCCTGTTTCCTCCTCAAAAACAGACCTGGAGTTATGTTTTGTTTCATTCACATGTTTGAGTCACATTTTATTATTAGTCTGTTACATCTCCAAAGCTCAAAATGCTCTGTTCCACCTTGTGATGTCATCAAGTGGTAATTTTCAAGTGAACAGCTCGTTTTACCTTCAGTAGAGATTCCAGCTCTGAAATGATCCAAATGATTCTAGTGAAGGTGGAGTTTAAAAACACAGTGGAGCACTTCCTGTATCACCACATGATGACATCACAAGGTGGAACAGAGTGTTATTAGTTTGAGAAAAGAACCTAAATCTGCAGGTTTGTGTGTTAAACATGTGTGAATGAAACAAAACACGACTCCAGGTCTGATTGAGACGAGGAAACAACATAAAACACAGACATGTCCCTTTAACGTCATGTCCATATTTAGTTTCCAAATAGTTTGAGATTTGCAGCTGGTAACACTTTCAAATAGGATCCTGTATTACTTATTACTGTCATGCAGAGGAGAGTGTGATGTGATGAAGAGGAGACAGAGAGGCTGAGGTGGCTGATTCTCCTGTCGCTGCGGTGAAAACATATTGGACGTTGTGGCGTGTCGCTGAAATAAAAATAAGTTCAGAGACAGGACTTTACTCTGATGGAGCTGAAACGCAAAGGAAGCAGCTCTAAATAATTAACAATGGCACGTAACATGTGTTTTATTAACTTACTATAAATATACTTTGACACATTTATAAACTCGTCTAATTGAACATCTGACCTTTTGTAAATACTCTATTAATTATATATTATCTGCTTCTTCTCATTAGTCTAATAGATTGTACAAAATTAGCACATATTATTGTCAGGTTTATACAGTTTGTCTCTTTAATTCACAATAAACATAAATGCACCATAAAAATCTACCACAGACAATGGAAAATATATCCTTTAAAACACTGCTGCTGAATAATCATCCTCTTGATTTGTGAATTCTCATTGATTTTATGTTGAATACGCTGTAAAAACGTTTCATGTGCCTCTAGTCACATAAACACATAAACGCTCTATAAAAATCTATACTACACTCGTTTTCTTAATCCTTAAACTTGAACACGCTGTGAAAAATGACGTTTAATTGTGCTCTCTGTACTCGTGTTTTAATACATTTACTAACACGCTGCATAAACGCGCTGAATAAAAAATGTACCAGAGCAAAACTGTAAAATAAAACGTCCGTCTGAAGTTTGTGCTGAATGGTGTTCAGTAAAAACGCTCTGTTAAGTCTCATTATCTTAGTCCTTTCTTGAATACTCTGTAAAAAAGGCATTTTATATACCGTAAATTTCGGATTATAAGCCGCTACTTTTTTTCCACGCTTTGAACCCTGCGGCTTTTACAGCAGTGCGGCTTATATATGGAATTTTACTGGATAACGGACCCTGGGGGGCGCTCTCTAGCTGTAAACGTAAAAGTGAGACAGACGTGGGGAAAGATTCTGCTCTGAAGAATTCACTAGTTTTGATTTTGAACGATCATTTTGCACATCATGAAATGGATATGATGCAGTTTTTAAGATAAAGAAACAGAAAGGAAACAGAGCAGGGGTCGGCCTTTAACACGCAAAGAGCCATTTGGACCCACTTTCCACATAAAATAAAACACTGGGAGCCGCAAATACTTTTTGACATCTAAAATGAAGATAACACTGTATAATAACAATAATGTAACGGAATAATGTAGGTTTTACTTTCACGGACAAGCCTTCTACACGTGGCAGATAAATATGGCAAAAATAACTTAAGTGAATAAAAAATACAACTCACCAAACCGCTGCATCATGCATCGCGCTGATTATGTGATTATGTCTACTCTACTCCGCAGTTTCTTTAAAAAAACAACAAAAAAAAAACTCGTAGCGTATCGTTTAATCCCAGGTGCTTATTCTCCATGTGCCAAAGCAGTTTTGAAGGTTTCATTGCCTTATTTGCTTTTCCCGTATGTTACGCAGAGCGGACTCTGTGCGTGAGTCACCTGTAGCGACAAACCCAGATTTTAAGTAGGCATTGTCTGTTAAATTTATCTTTCTTTTTCTTGGAGGTCGTAGTCTCCTCTTCTGGCTCCTCAGTTGTCCTTTTCCCCTTTGTTAAAAAGATCTCCAAAGACTTTTGTTTTGGCTCATTTTCACTCGCTTGTGGCTCTACTTTTGTGCGTCGTGTCTGATGTGTTATACGTGATACGTCACCGCAGAGACAAGAGCAGATAATAAACTTGCTACTACATCAAATAGATTTCTGTGGCGATTTCCAGCAGGATTTTCATGATACATCTACGGACGAGCTTATTAGTGTGTCATTAGGGACGGGCCAAAGTTGCTCCTGACCCCTGTGCGCACAACGTCTGAAAATCAGGGCTCTTTACGCAGGACTGAGCTGTGTCTGTGTTAGTTCCCAAGCCACGCAGAGCCGCAGTATGAGGCGGAAAGAGGCGCATGCGGCTCCGGAGCCGCGAGTTGCCGACCCCTGAAATAGAGCCACTGCACGTAAGCTCGACATCAATGAATCCAACTTGGTCAATGTAAAAAGACGACAAAAGTTTTCAGAGGAAATAAAAGCAGATTTTCCGTGTTGGTGCAGCTTTATTTTCTAAACCTGCAGATGTGTTCATCCCGTGTTGTTGTCGTGTTGGTGCCAATTTTCAAGCACAGTTAAAAAAAAAGCGTGTTGGTGCACCGTCTTTCTGTGTAAATATCTCATATTACAATATGAAAACCTGCGGCTTTTATTCAGGTGCGGCTTATATATGTACAAAATTGATTTTCTCTTCAAATTTAGCTGGTGCGGCTTATATCAAGGTGCGCTCTGTAGTCCGAAATTTACGGTATTATATTTACCGGAGTATAAGTCGCACCAGCCAAAAAATGCACAATAATGAAGAAAAAAAACACATATTTCACAGATAAAACGCATTTAAGTATAAGTCGCACCCCCAGACAAACTATGAAAAAAGGTGCGACTTATAATCCAGAAAATACAGTAAATATTTTATTTTCTTGTCATGTCAGCGCTGGTTTCAAATGTGATTATGCTCCACGAGACTTAACACTGAAATAACTCCACCGTCTGAGGTAAATACTTGTATACAGTGTAAAAAATAACATGTTTTATGGTTCTCTCTTTGTAGTTTTACGTGCTTCTACTTCCATAACACATTTCATAAACGCGTATAAAAAAACTACCACAAAACAGCGAGCTCGTTGTAAAATACGTTGTAAAATCCAGCCACTATCTGAGGTTTTGCTGAATAATCGTTCACACAGACGCTGTTTATGACTTTCCCATAAAAGCCCTGAAATATCTCACTCATTTCACGTGAGTGCTTCTCTCATGAGCCATGATGGAGAAGATTACAGCGGCGAACGCATTAGCCGCGTCTGACCCACGCCGTCTGCTGCGTACAGGTGCATCTCACACTGTGGGGACTCAAGTCTGTACACACGCTGACATCACGGGGACCTGCCGTCCTCATGGGGACGAAAACCAGGGCCCCACAACGTAAATCTGTGATAATTAGATTAACAACAAGGTTTAAAGGAGTCAAAAAGATTAAGGCTGGTTTAGGTTAAGGTTTAGACGAGTCGTGACTCTGGACCTGTGTTCTAATGTTTCCTCGTCACAAACAGACCTGGAGTTGTGTTTTGTTTCATTCTCACATGTTTAACACACAAACCTGCAGATTTAGGTTCTTTTCTCAAACTGAAAACACTCTGTTCCACCTTGTGATGTCATCATGAGGTGATACAGGAAGTGCTCCACTGTGTTTTTAAACTCCACCTTCACTAGAATCATCTGGATCATTTCAGAGCTGGAATCTCTACTGAAGATAAAAGGAGCTGTTCACTTGAAAACTACCACTTGATGACATCACAAGGTGGAACAGAGCGTTTTGATCTTTGTAGATGTAACAGACTAATAATAAAGTGACTCAAACATGTGAATGAAACAAAACACAACTCCAGGTCTGTTTTTGAGGAGGAAACAACATTAGAACATGGATTAAAGCTACAAGAGGCAGGTTTGTATAATAATACTTTAACGTTAGGATCATTCTGTAGGAAATGAATTCAGTGTAATGTGTGTGTGTGTGTATATGTGTGTTGTGTGCAGTTTGTGTAGTCTAAAGGTGACTGTATTGATGCACAGTGAGGAGGTCTGGGCTAAAACAGTGATGTCAGCGTTGTGGAGTCTATAGATTGTAAGTTAATTCCTGGTTTAAATGCAGCGGCTGCAGAAGAGCTTCTGTGTGTGTGTGTGTGTGGGTGGGGGTGTGTGTGTGTGTGTGAGGAGCGTTTAAGTCCATTTGCCTTTTATAATCCAAAGGAGGAGGATCATTCACAAAAACTGTCCACTACATAAGTGCACACTGTTACTGTAGACTCACAGATAGAATGATTCAGATTTACAGAATAAAGACATTAAAATCACAACACAAACAAAAACAAGCATAAATAATCATGATTAAATTAACATTAAAAGAGAAGAGGTAGAATAAAGAAGACCTTAGGCAGACAGATAGACAGATGATGAATGAATGAATCATATTATAAGTAAATACATATGTTGTGCTTTGTTTGTTTTACTGCCTGGAGGATATTGACAGTATTACTAACATTTGGTTTAGTGAGACGTGTGTGTCTATTTATACTCTACATTATTTATGATTCCCACAATACAATTCTGACCAGTCAAAAGTAGAGATGAGGTAAAGCCACTGTTTTCATATGTGGCAGGTGTGTTTTTATGAATGAATCACTCTGTTGCAGCTCGAGTCATTTCACTTTCTTTACCTTTTTGTCTCTTACTCGCAGTCGTAGTCGCCCTGGGGCAGTCTGACAGGGAAGTGCACCTGAGCTCTTATATAACCATGACCACACACAATCATGGAGCGAGGCAGGAATGTTGTCCAAACAGATATCAAATGTGACGATCGCATTACCAACCTGCTGTGTTTGCCCCAGAACAGCAGCTATGGACGACTGTACTGTTTGTATCTAAGGATTAAGCGTTTTATTGTTTTATTGTATTGTAAGTTAGCATGCTAGCTGTTGTTAGCTTCACCGTGACAGTATAACTCCATTCTGTTCTATAAAAGTTGTGAAAAATGCTTATAAACTTAACTTCAGATCACTGCAAACCGTTTAAAATGAACTAGTTCTGTTTTTTCGTGTTTTTTAAGACAGGAAAACTGGGTTATAGCCTCTTTAAGTGGACGCCAACCACAGCAGTGACTTAAAACAGATTGATAATTGGCTTTGTAGATTGTGCAGGAGACCACTTGCCCTTCACACTTTGACATACGACCCCCGTCAGTGACACAGCCTCGGGATTCAGCGGGTTCAGTTGCACTAAATCCAATGGTGTCTGACGGGGCTGGAGGAGGCCGAGGGTTGAGCAAACACTGTTAGCAATGACCTCACATGTGATTTATCAGGATTTGAATGACCACAGAGAGAGAAAGAGAGAGGAAGAGGGAGAGAGAGCTTCCCCACAGCAGCTCTCACACAAAGAGCGATTGTTGAATGGAGACGCTGATGTCATGGCCGTATATTTCCGCTGCAGAGGATCTCCCGAGGGACTGCCCTGTAATGTAGCCGGGATGAGAGCTATCTTTAGCAGAGGAAAACGTCTTTGCCGGATCAGGTTTATGGAGTTTTGTGTGCCTTTAGTTTGATGTTTATGTGAGGAAAATGAGAGACAACAATGCAGGACAAAGAGTGACTGCACAGAGCGTGATAACAGTTTAAAGCCCGATGCAGCTGACGTAAACGCATCAGATGTTACATTACTTCATCCTCAAAAACACACTGTAATGTCCACACCGCGGGCTTTCCTCAAGACGTGTACGGATCATATCAAAAACATTTTACCTGTCAGTTTATCATTGAATTACACACTTCATTTTCAAAGGCATTTGTGATTTAAAGGAATGCAGTCGTTAGAGACAAAGGCTTCAGTGTCCTTGTGATGTTAAAAGTAATAATATTTTGAAAAATAGCTGTTACAGTAGTGGTACTTTGACCTACTTCAGTTACCTTATTGTTAAAAGTAATAGTACTTTGAAAATAGCTGTTAAAGTAGTGGTATTTTAACTTACTTCATATTCTGCCTCCACTTGTGTCCACACCATGAAGTCTCTGCTGTTTTGGACATTTACTGAAGAGTAGATTATAAAACTGTAACATACAAAGAAATACATGCATATTAGAATCATGTTTTTATATTCCTAGTAGCTCATAATATAATATATGCACAACATTTGCTTAAATGCAGCTACAGCTAATGAAAACCTGTGTAAAACTGTTGATTAGCATCATGCTAACATGAATGGAAAATCCCATAGACATGCTAGCGCTATTAGCGTCTTGTATTTTAGCGCGAATATACACTGTAAATCAACTTAAAGTGCCTCAAATGAGTTTATAGAGCGAGCTAACATGTTATACATGACAATACTCACAGACAGATGTTTGCATGGGGCCAAATGACAGTTTAAAAGGCTTAAACACAGAGAAAAATGACTGAACTGTTGAAAGTCTGAAACAATATGAGAGGTACGGTGGCTCTGAGTGAACAAAACACATGAACTCAATACAGAAATAATTCTTCACTGGGGCAGAAATTCAGTTACCTTAATGTTAAAAGTTATAGTACTTTGAAACTTAGCATTTTGTAATTGGTTAAATATACAACTGATCATTACTTTTTAGAATAAAACACTCAGTCAGCTGCAAAAAGATGAATTAAAGAACTTTTGTAAACTTCCAAATCTAATCCTCTATTTTTTGTTATTGTGACAAAAATAAATAAATACATTTCAAAAAATCAAGTTATTTATTTTTTTCTATTTATTTGAGCCGATGTTTTTCCCATATTCCCATAAATCTGGTCATATGAAGCTCGCACCTTTGTATAAGTGTTTCTATAAGTGTGACCTTCCGTCGCCTGACATCACCTCAGTCTCACCTGGAGCTCGTGAGGACATAAAGGGACCTGCTCCTGAGGACGGAAACATACAGGGACCTGCTCCTTGGATACACAATAGTTGCTTAGAAACAAAGAGTGAGACGTGTGCGATTTGAACGTATATGAACAGCAGACATGAAAGGCCCATACAATATTAACGACGTTCACGTATCAGGAGCCAGACGGGGTCACGATGAGTCGAGCTTTGATATTTTACCTCTGATCTCGGTACGAGTGGTGAGGCGCTGTAAAAAAAAAAAAAAAAAAAGACAAGCTGAGAAGTTAAAACTACTTGATTTCAGAATTTGTATGAGTTGGTTTTGAGCGGTTTTGACCAGGTTGTGTGGGCGTCTTCATGTTTTATGTGAATTTTAACTAGGCCTGAGCAGGAGGGTGAATTTGAATCAAGGCTCACATTCATCTCTATGGTCCGTGTTCAGCTTGGGTCTTAATGACTTGAATTTTGACTTTTTCTTTAAGTTTTGGACAGACCCAAAACCAATCCTCTGTCATTAAAAGTATCGTTCAGAATTTTGACCAGGACATTTGACTATTTCTGTGCTACTTGTCATAGTAATCATTCCTAACATGTATTTTTTATAAGACAAATTAAAATAAAAAGTTGTCTCTTAGAAGGTTTGTCATTAGAGATATATCTGTTGGCCATTTTTTTTAGCATGTCGGGTTTAAATCTCCAACACGGGCCGGTTTGTTGTTTCCGCTGACCCTCTGACTAAAGGAGAGACCCTCAGATTAATTTGAGCTTTAACGTGAAGACGACACTGCTCTAAACGTCACCACACTGCTCTCTGATGGGTTTGCAGAGAAATAACGTCGTGGATAAGTTTGTTGCTGTGTCAAATCATTGAACTTGGGTAGAAATGATCAAAACCGCCTCTGCACATCAGCATCAGCCGTGAAAAAGCACAAATCAGTCTCTATTTGTCATGAGCTTCAGGCTCATTATTACTCTGTCTGTAAATGGAGGCACATTAGTCCTGGACACATCTGCAGCCTGCCCGTCCTGAGTTAGACCTGGTTTAGACCTGGTTTAGACCTGGTTTAGACCTGGTTTAGACCTAGTTTAGTCCTGGTTTAGTCCTGGTTTGGTCCTGGTTTAGACCTGGTTGGACCTGGAGGTGGAGTAGAGGTGGAGTAGGTGCAGTTCGCTGTGGAGAAGGTCTCAGATCGAGGCTCGTTATTCACCGTCCGAGAATGAGAACCTGGTCAATTCTCTTTTATATCTCGGAATCAAATCTCATGCGGCAAAGACTCAATTACCGCTAACAGCTCCACACGCTCCTCGCACCTCCCGAGTGTGCGCCGCTGCCGGCTAATACAGGGCCCTGATTGGACGCAACGAGTCACATGAGCGGGCGTGTCAGACTTGCGAGGAACACAGGGACAACTAATTCATTTAAACAGCGACTCAAACATCGTAGCGGGTGGAGGTCGTGTTTGTATCAATAAAAGACGTTAAGTGAGGGCCCCCAATGAAGAACACAGCCCCCGACGCGGCTCCTCCAAACGAACGTGTCTGGCTCCGCCCCTGCTGTAGATTAAATATGAATTCCGCTCATTTCGCTGAAGTGTGACTTTATCTGCTCAGATTACAGATGCTTTTCAAGAACAATAAGACGCACACAGCTCAGTATTGATTATCGCACATATAAGTGTAGTTTTTCTCTCGTAACGCGCCGTGTTCAGGTCGTCGCCGTCTATATCACAGATACTGTTCAGCTTCAGGGACCTATTGATTTCATATTTCTGCACACAGTTTACGTGACCTCTGACCCCCGCCGCCTGTGGAAACCAGCAAATAAATAATTATCATTTTAGCTCAAAAACATGGAAATAATTAATAGTGCGCAGGAGATGATATTGAAGTTTTGTGTCACAATGAGCATGTCCAAAAAAATAAATATCACGACGATTTTTACAGTTGTTGATCGTTTAAAAATTCCATGGATATTGATAATTGTAATTTTATTGTTATGAGTCAGTTCCATGTTTAAATAACTTTGTATAATCGTACTTTATGAGTGAAAAAAACTATGATCTATGGCCAAGAACAGATGGAGAAGTAGCTTTTTTCTGCACTTTTTGGTGACATGATGCCGATTATCTCTGCTGCCGATTATCACGATTATATACAATCTTCTACAAACAATCACTGACCCTTTTTTATCACGATAAACCTTATTTTTGTGTATTGCTCCATCTGTAGTTAATCAGGGCTGTGGTTACTGTCAGTCGCTCTGTTTAAACTGAACTGTCTTCTATGGACTGGTGGACAGGGCCGGTTCATCCTCTAAGCAGATTAAGCAGCTGCGTAGGGGACCAAAGCCACCAGGGGGCCCCCAAACTCAAACATTTGTATTGAAAATAATATAATATGTAAAGTTATCGTAGAAACAGTGCCCAGGTGTTTACAGCCTAAATATCCCTCTACGAACATTACATTTATTTATTTATTTTATATTTAGTAGCAAAATATCTGCTGCCTACATTTGTTTTATCTGTTTTATCTGCGCTGAGGTACTTTTGAATATCTGTTTAAATAATAATAATAATACATTTTATTTATAACGCACTTTACATTTGAACAACAAATCTCAAAGTGCTACAGTGCAAAAAAGACATTAAAAACAGAAGACAATTAACATTAAAAACAGAAGACAATTAGTGTAAAAGCAATAAAACAATAGCCGGTGTTTATCTGTAGGCCAAGGTAAAAAGGTAACAAGTTAGATTAAAACATTTCAGTCTTTTGGTCATGTAAATAAAAACACAATTGGACACAGTGAGGAGAGCAGAGTCAGAATGTCCAGGGGCCCAGAGACACATTCTGCTTGGGGCCCCCTGAAAGCTGGGACCGGCCCTGCTCATTCACAATAATCCCCACATCCACGACGAGTGAATACATAAAGAGTTATAAGAGAAATAAATTAAATTATTCATGTGATACTGGAGGAACTTCTGGTCTTGAGGCAGATGTTTTAGTGTTGGTTGTTCTGGTTTGGGGCAGATGTTCAGAAGGTGCAGGGGGTAAACAGAACTGCGACTTATAGTTTGTGTAAATTAAGATCATTTAAGTGTTGCAACAGAAAGGAACAGTAAAAGCACCAGAACAGAAAGTATCACAAAATGCAGGGACAATAAGAACCTTCTTGTCCTGCATTAGTTGTCAAAGTCATCCATGTTTGAGGGATCTGCACACTATCCTCCTGGGACCTGACATCTACATCTACAACATATTTTGGGTTGTTTAGGTCACAATACAGTTTTTTTTTTATCTTCAAAGTCCTGGTGTCCACATATGAGGACATTAAACTGTGGCTTAAAGGAGACAGAAGAGTTTAACACTTTATATTTAGATTCAAGATGGACGTTGTCTCCTGCAGCTCTTCAAAACGAGACACAATCAGCACAAATGACAAAGATAAATGAATAAAACCGTGAAAAAGCTCTGGTCTGTGGAGTTTTAAACGTGAACTTCTACTGAGACGTTGAATCGATGATGAAATAAAATGCACCGTGGTGTTCGCAAGCGCCGAGTGTGTTGAATTGTAAAGTCTGTGCGTCTACAAGAATATCTATAACGTGGAGCTTAAGAGCAGTATTGATTTTCTGATGTCGTACAGTCACATTCTCACCTCGACTTTATGCATTTAAATCAACGAGAAAAGTAAAAACAAATCACACATTCTCCAGAACATTTAGTCCCTCCCTTCACTGTGTTTTTACGATCGCACACTATAAATACATTGAGTTAAAGTGTCTTGCTCAGTGACACAACATCAGCTGCATGAATCTGCGTGTGTATAAACATATCTATTCTGCATTTATCCATCACTGGGCTCGCCTCTCCAAAGATCTGACCCGTAACTTGGCCGAGCGGCGTCGCCTGTGTCACCGTCTCCATGGGGATAGGTGCGTTTAAAGTCGCACTGCGGGATTTTACAGCTTAAAACATCAAATGCAGTTGGAATGTCACGGAGAAGATCGACTCTACATGTCACTTCCTGTTCACGTCCTGTTCACGTCCTGTTCACTTCCTGTTCACATTTTGAGGATATTGTTCTAATTAAAAGATGCACTGTTTTGTTTTGTTTCTTAATTGCCATGGCAACAGTGCACATTTGTCATCGTTTTTAAATCCGTGGAAACAGGTGACGCTCCTCCTCTGACCTCATTATTCTCTATAACTCAATCCGTCGTGGCCTCCTCTCCGTCGTGACAGCCTCCCTCAGAGTCATCCATCAGGAGCGGCAGCGAGGCGCACGGCAGGAGGTCCCCCTCTGTCCAAGCGGCGCTGCCAGGGCTTTACCCACAATGCACCACTCCACCGGCTCTCAGCGGTTTCCCCTCATCAGGCGCTCGCTCCAGCCCACATCCACCCAGAGAGGCATCCATCAAACACGACACATCTGAAGAACAGAGGAGGAGGAGAGGAGGAGGAGAGGAGGAGAGAGGAGAGAGGAGGAGAGGTGGAGGAGAGGAGAGGAGGAGGAGAGGAGGAGGAGAGGAGGAGGAGAACAGAGGAGGAGAACAGAGGAGGAGAGGAGAGAGGCATCCATCAAACACGACACATCTGAAGAACAGAGGAGGAGGAGAGGAGGAGGAGAGGAGGAGAGGAGGAGGAGAGGTGGAGGAGAGGAGAGGAGGAGAACAGAGGAGGAGAGGAGAACAGGAGCACAGAGGAGGAGGAGAGGAGAGAGGCATCCATCAAACACGACACATCTGAAGAACCATGGAGGAGGAGGAGAGGAGGAGGGAGGAGGGAGGAGGAGAGGAGAGGAGGAGAACAGAGGAGGAGAGGAGAGAGGCATCCATCAAACACGACACATCTGAAGAACAGAGGAGGAGGAGGAGAGGAGGAGGAGAGGAGGAGAGGAGGAGGAGAGGAGGAGAGGTGGAGGAGAGGAGAGGAGGAGGAGAACAGAGGAGGAGGAGAACAGAGGAGGAGGAGAACAGAGGAGGAGGAGAGGAGGAGGAGAACAGAGGAGGAGGAGGAGAGGAGGAGGAGAGGAGGAGAGGAGGAGGAGAGGAGGAGAGGTGGAGGAGAGGAGAGGAGGAGGAGAACAGAGGAGGAGGAGAACAGAGGAGGAGGAGAGGAGGAGGAGAACAGAGGAGGAGAGGAGAGAGGCATCCATCAAACATGACACATCTGAAGAACAGAGGAGGAGGAGAGGAGGAGGAGAGGAGAGGAGGAGGAGAACAGAGGAGGAGGAGAACAGAGGAGGAGAACAGAGGAGGAGAGGAGAGAGGCATCCATCAAACACGACACATCTGAAGAACCACGGAGGAGGAGAGGAGGAGAGGAGGAGGAGAGGAGGAGGAGAGAGGAGGAGGAGAACAGAGGAGGAGAGGAGAACAGGAGCACAGAGGAGGAGGAGAGGAGAGAGGCATCCATCAAACACGACACATCTGAAGAACCACGCAGCCCCACGGAGGAGGAGGAGAGGAGGAGAGGAGGAGGAGAACAGAGGAGGAGAACAGAGGAGAGCAGAAGAACAGGAGCACAGAGGAGGAGGAGAACAGAGGAGGAGAAGGAGGAGAGAGGAGAAGGAGAGGAGGAGAGATGTTCAAGGAGGAGAACAGGAGCACATGTGTATGAGGAGGAGAGGAGGAAGGAGTACAGGCACACATACATATGAGGAGGGGAGAGGAGGAGAGGAGGTGGGGAAGAGAATGAGAAGAGAAGAGAGAGAGAAAGTGAGAGGTTGGGAAGGAATAGTAAAGTAATGGAAAGAAGGCAGAAAGAGAGGAGGAGAAAAGAGGAAGAGAAAGAGAGGAGGAGAGGAGGAGGAGGAGAGAGAGGGGATGAGGAGGAAGAGGAGGAGAGAGAGAGAGAGGAGGAGGAGGGAGAGAGAGGAGGAGGAGAGAGAGAGGAGGAGGAGGAGAGAGAGAGAGAGAGAGAGAGGGGCCCAGTGGGGAGAGCAGAAACATCCAGAGCTAAATTATTCATCATAAGAGAAAAACCTCAGCCCAAGAATCTGCCCCCAGAGCAACAACTGTGAACACAACACACAACACAACACAACACACAACACAACACACAACACAACACACAACACACAACACACATAACACACAACACACATAACACACAACACAACACACAACACACAACACACAACACAACACACAACACAACACAACACATAACACACAACACAACACAACACACAACACACAACACAACACACATAACACACAACACAACACACAACACACATAACACACAACACAACACAACACACAACACAACACACAACACACAACACAACACACAACACACAACACACAACACAACACACAACACACAACACAACACACAACACAACACAACACACAACACACAACACAACACACAACACACAACACAACACACATAACACACAACACAACACAACACACAACACACAACACAACACACATAACACACAACACAACACAACACACAACACACAACACACATAACACACAACACAACACAACACACAACACAACACACAGTACACAACACAACACACAACACACACTACACAACACACAACACAACACACAGCACAACACAACACACAACACACAACACAACACACATAACACACAACACAACACAACACACAACACACAACACAACACACATAACACACAACACAACACAACACACAACACAACACACAGTACACAACACAACACACAACACACACTACACAACACACAACACAACACACAACACAACACAACACACAACACACAGTACACAACACAACACACACTACACAACACACAACACAACACAATACACACAACACACACTACACACAATACACACTACACACAATACACACAACACACAACACACAACATACATACAAACTACACACAATACACACAACACACACTACACAACACACAACACAACACACAACACAACACACAACACAACACACACACTACATACAACACACACAACACAACACACAATACACTACACACATAAACACACATACACACAACACACACTACACACAATACACTACACACACAACACACACACCCCAAACACACACAACACAACACACACTACACACACAACATACAATACACTACACACACACCCCCACTACACACACATACACCATCCCCCCCCCACACACACACACACCCCACACACACCCCTACACACACACCCCACACACACACTACACACACAGCGACAGTCGATAAAGTCGCACATACGTTCACATATTTCTCACGTCATTCCGTCGCACAAACACATGATTTACTATCGGAGGTTGTATTGTTGTTTGTTTTTGCGGCGCCGTCGTAATTAACCATCACTAATAAGTCGGCGTGGCTCCGTGTGCGGCGCGGCGATGGAGGAGGACGGGGGCGGGGTTTCATACTGGGGGTACCATATGCCCCACTTTCCCTCGCTCCCCTACGTCTCCCCTGGCCCGATTATGTCTTATTTTGGTCTAATGGCGTCTTTAGGGCATATCTGTGAGCGGAGATGGCAGTTACAGTATGTGAGCGTGTGTGGGGGTGCGTGTGTGTGCGTGTGTGAGCGTGTGCGTGTGTGTGTGCGTTTGCGTGTGCGTGTGTGTGCGTGGGCGTGTGGATACTGTACACAAAGAACAGCCTCACAACGTTTATCTGAAAACCAGGAAGAGAGAAAAAAATACACCCACTTTTGATCATTTATAAAAACAAATGTTGCTTTTTCAAAGTGGTGTGGTGTTTAATTCACAAAGAAAGAGAGAGGGAGAAGAGGAGGTGGAGGAGGTGGAGGAGGTGGAGGAGGTGGAGGAGGAGGAGTGCGGTCGGTCCATGTGGCGTCTCTCACCACTGGACTCAACGCAGGACTGTGTGTCGCGACAACAGATGCACTCGCAAGGACAAACAAGAGCGGACGGTTAGTCATCAGTGATTCTGAATGACTTCATTTTGAGTCAGGATTTCACTTTCTCTTGAGTTTTATTGAAAAAGAGAAGTGTTTTTTTTGTAGTTTTTTTAATTTTTATTTTCTTAAAGGTGGTGTAAAACGCACACTACACACTTATGTCACTTTTCTGGTGGAGGGTCAGCAGCTCGTTTTCCCTCGTGGTGATGTTATGCTTGAAATGTTCCGCGGGATTCTATCTGTCACTGATCAGATCTGTGGAGAGGTGACCCCGCTCGTGTCTGTACGGTGTTTAAGAAATGAGGCACCGCAAGGCTCAAACCTGGGCCCATTTAGTTTGTTTAAAATATGAATAACTTTGATTAAATAGTGAATTAAAGTATTTTCTTACATTTTCTATAAAACTCCGCACAGGCTCCGATCTCAGGGGGATCATTGTTGGTCTTTGTTGGTAAAGTTCCGCAGTGTTCGATTAGTGATGAGGATGTTCTGCAGAAGCTCATGACCTTGATCCAAAACCTCCATCACCAGCTGCTCTATTTTTAATTCAACCTTTATTACATGTGTTTAATTTAAATGGCAGTTTTACCAGAATTATGAAAAACGGCTCATGTTTTGCCTTTACACAAAGATGGAACAACTAAAAATGTAAATCATTTCTGGCCAATCTCTAAATGACTTTGTCTTGCAAAAGTTTTCAAAAAGTTATGTGAAAAACAAGTTAGAGTTTATTTAAATAAATGCCCCAATTTGAATTTTATTAAACAGGTTTTAGAAAAGGCCATAGTTTTAAATGACATTTTCACACACAATTATCAGCAGGCGATGGGTGAGATTTGTTCATTTTAAGTAAAGGAGTTCCCCAGGGCTTTATTTTGGGTCCACTGCTTTTTACTTTATATATTAATTCAATTGGTTGTAATTTAAGAGAAAGCCTCATACATTTATATACAGATGAGGCTGTTTTCTGCTGAATGGGATTTTCTTTACTTCAGTAAGATATTAATCAAATACAGAATTTACTCAAAAATCTTAAATTTCATTGAATGTAAATAAAACTAGTAAATGTTTTTTCAAAAAAAAACAAAAAAAAAAAAAAAACAACAAGCAACTTTTCTTTGTGTTTTAGATAATGGAGATATAATATACACACAGAGACTTTACTTTAGATCCACTCACTCTTTCACTCGTTCACTCATTCACTCCTTCACTCTTTCACTCCTTCACTCTCACTCCTTCACTCTTTCATAACAGTAGATTACTTTAAACCATCTCTGTTCACTTTATGTTTGTGAAGAGAATGTGATGATGAGGAACGACAACAGACTCAGCACAACGAGTTTGTTGAGTTTTGTGTGTGTCTGTGTGTGTAATATATGTGTGTGGGGGTGTGTGTGTGGGTGTGTCTGTGTGTGTAATGTATGTGTGTATATGTGTATAGGTATTTGTATATATTTTTTTCTTTTTTTTTCTTTTTTCAACTGAATAGTAAGTTTAAATAAAGCGTTTCTTTTCTGTTCTAATGGGACACAGAGGTGGGTTTAAGTTTTCCTCTTCTTCTTCCTCCTTTTCTGTGAGATGTTCTGGGAGTGTGTGATACGTGCTCGAAATGAAGAAATAAACGAAATGAACTTTGATACAGAAACTTTGATACTATATATTTCATGAGTGTGTATAAACTGGCCGCACTTCTTCCTGTAGAAATAAAAATAAATGAATTATACATAAAAAGTGCAGAAACACGCGGGTTTACACTTAAAATGAGCTCATAATGTCAAAATTCCACTTGTAAATTTTGTGACAATTCTTTACAAATCCTTCATTTGAATAAGTACACAATAAGTACACAATAAGTACACAATAAGTACACAATAAGTACACAATACGCCCTGTGTCACTGTTGTGTTACGTTTGTGTCGTGCTGATATCACACGCTGCCACTCGTCCTTTTCATATCGTAACACATTCAAACACTTCTCCTCTTCCTCGTTTTAAAGCCTCTCAGGCCTAAACATGATGAAACCGCAGGCAACGTCTTGTTTACCAAAGACCCTCAACTGTCTCTAAACAATTTACCCAGCATGCTCTGGAGGAAAACAGGCAAAACACCAAACGCCATCACTTTATACGTCAAAACCTCCACTCATGTAAAGCGAGGGAGTTGAAAGAGAAGAGTTATTATGCAATTTCACAGAGCGGTTTCACTATTTTGTTTTAATTGTTTAATCCCGGGAGCACTTGTACAAGTGTGGAGTCATTTTTAAGTAATTACTATGTTTTAGTTTAGCGGTTTGATTACTTCTAAGAAAGTGGTGTAGAAAAGTGCGAGAGAGTCTGAGAGCTAAAAAGTTTAAGAAGTAATAATTAGAAAATCTGGTTGAATGTGAATGAAAAATAATATTGTGGATGTGGTATTTTGATCTGATCCTCATTACGTTATTTTTAATTTAAACAATCACAGAGGAGTGTGATCTGTCCAAAGCTAAAGATGAATTTAGTTACATCTTAATTACAGATAGAAAATCCACTGCATGAATCATGATATAATCCCTCATGTTCTAAAAATAACCCATAATAGGTGAAATCCATGAAGTATCCGCTTTATTTTTTACATTATTCTCTCTGTTTTTGTCTGTAAAACCCCTCACCACACACTTTATACACTTTTCTCACACAGGCGTTAACATTTTCTCACATTTCTCTCTCGTTTAAACTCTCTCAAAGTTCAAACCTTCGTAGGCGTCTTTGTCGGTGCAGAACGTTTCATCGACATTGTGGGTTTTGTCGGGGAGAAAACAAATCGCAAACGTACAGCACTTCAGAGTCACACTGAGATCCAACGTTTATGTAAATTTGTCTGAACACATTCTGTACTGGACAGGAGACACGGCACGGAGGAGACTGATGGACAATGGTCTACAGTCCAACAGCCAATCAGGACGCACGACACAATGGTCTACAGTCCAACAGCCAATCAGGACGCACGACACAATGGTTTACAGTCCAACAGCCAATCAGGACGCACGACACAATGCACATTCATAAAAAAAAAGCATGTACAATGGGTCTAAAAAAATCCGCGACACAGCGAGACCACGGAAGGTGAACCGCGATATAGTGAAGGACAACTGTATTATAAAACTAGTCACATTTTACTTTGTCATAAAATATCCAAAAGGTAAATGCACAAATGTTGAACTTGAACATTTCTAGACCTTAAAACTCACTATCGAGCAACAGAAATGTGCAGTTAAAAATATTTATTTTTGTTGCCCACATCAGTATTAAATAATATTGTTTTATAGAAAGATGTGATGTCGTCTGAAACCAGCAATAAAAAAATGTGTTAATTTCAGTCAATGTCAGTGGTCATAATCTTCTGGCTGATCATTCCAAAACATCCAGTCAATTAACCCCCCGTTAGCGACAGTGTCCTAGGCCGATATCACTGTCATTTCCAGGTATTTAAGTTTCCCCGATGTCGTAGAACAATAATAAACTTGTATGTTTTCTCACAAATTCCTTCCATTCCAGAAGCCTGTCTCGAAGCCGTCACGTCTCTCTCAAGTGTAAATTAGCAGGTGTTGGCAACAAAAAACGACTTCACACATTTTCATAGAGAGGTAAATTGAAACATCGCCTCTAATTACTCCCCCAGTAGTGCACTAAACCACTGCCCCGGTAACCACGGCAACGGCAGCTGCGGCGAGCACGTCCCCGATGAAGTGTGGTTTATATTTAGAGCGGCGTCGACGGGATGACCTACAACACGGTGTGAAGGAGCGACGCGGATTTAATTTGGTCATTTGTCGATTGGTTCAAAGAAAATGAAAACAAAAATACTGGAATTTGATTAAGTAAAGTAAAGTATTATTCAACAGTGAGAATGTGAGAATTTTATTATTTTAATATTTTTTCCTGAAGGTCAGCAGCTCTTTTTGGTGTACGTTTCTCCTCTACTTTAGAGTAAATACAATATTAGTTTACAAACCAGAAAGTCAAAGTCTTTACTCCTGAGGATAGAGCAGTTTAGATAAAAGCAAAAGATGATGATAATAAAACAACATAAATAAAACAACATATCTCCATGTATCAAGGATTTACTCCTGAAGAACGAGGACTAGCACTGTCTCACTATTTCACTGTCTCACCGTTTCACTATTTCACTATTTCACTGTTTCATTATTTCACTATTACCATGACCAATGCAAATGTATTAAACAGATTAAAATTAAACTCTTTTGCCAAAAAAGGGGGACACCAGGTTTTTCCAAATTTTACCAAATGCAATTTTTAAATTACAGTGATGCTAAAAAAATATACTAATAAAAGTAATTTCTTAACAATAAAACTCCATAAGTCATAATAACAAATGCTTCTTTATTATTATTATTATTATTATTATTAATTTATTTATTTTTTATTCCTTCTGCCCTCGTGACCTCGGCTCTGGTTAAGTGAAAGAAAATGGATGGACATTATTATTGTTGTTGTTATTATTAATTATAATAATCATAATATTCACACAATAAATCATCATAAAAGGACTAAACATTGTCAGATAAGTTTATTCATTGCAAAAAAAACAATAAATCGTTGAATGTCTCTCCCCGCTCTTCACTCTTTTTACTTTCTCTCCTTGGAGCAGCTCCTCTGACAAACCCAAACGTGTGAATATTGTGGATTCAGATATAATGAAGCGGGTGAGATTAGTCAATATCTTCAGAGGATATAACTCCAGTCACAGAGGAACCATGAATATTCACGAGCGGCGGCGCTGTGGGTCTCTGCGCACCCACACGCTCACACCGTAAAGTCACCGGCGGTAAACAATTTGCAGGCGTCATGTGAAAAGCCGAGTGGAAGTGGGGAAGTGGTCCAGGGGGAGGCTGCGGAGATGATTAGCCTGTGGGCCAGAGCAGGACTATACAGTAACACAACAGCCCCCAGTGCGCCGTGCAGAGAGGAAAAGCATGAGTCAGCACAAATACCCCTCCTGAACGTCAAGTACACGCACACACACGCACACACACACACACACACGCACACACACACACACGCACACACACACACACACGCTCTGGAGCCGCGGGCTGATGAGACAGACAGACTGCAGGCTCAGCTGTCTCTGTGCGGCTTTATGTGAACTCGCACCAACAAAGAAAAGATCCACACTTTATACAGTCATTATTAACCCACCTCTTTCATAATAAACACATCCTGACGACGGCAAATCTCCATCTGTTTTGTGTTTTTCCAATCTGGAGCGTTCGTTATTGAAACCTGTGTTAAAATATGTGTGCAATTTAGATGTTTTTGGATTATGGTTGTAGCGTGTGTATTTTTTCAGGTTTTTGTTGTATTTTTTATGTCAGTTGTGATGGTCCAGCTCCACACGTACATTTCACACAAAACAAAAATGTGTAGCCATAATGTTTGTTTTAGGGTAAATATTTATCTTTCCATGCAGTTATATACATGCACTACTTCTACTTCTACTTCTATAACTACTACTATTGTGTGTACAGTGTTGTAAAATAACTAGAACCTGTAAAACCTCAAAATGGCGCCCATGACCTTTAACCCCGTGTCGTCTCTTGTGTTCGCAGGGTGCTGTGGAGTGATGTCGGGGGGAGAGGACCGGGACGGGGAGGCGGCCGCGCCCCTGTACGTGTACGAGTCCAAGGTGCACTGTGCGAACGTGCTGCTGAGCCTGGAGGAGCAGAGGAGGCAGGGCGTCCTGTGTGATGTCACTGTTCTGGTGGAGGGGAGGGAGGTGCGAGCTCACAGGGCCATACTCGCCGCCAGCAGCAGGTACTTCCTCCAGGCGCTCCTGCACAACGGGACCCCGAGCCAGAGCGAGCTGGTCATCACGCTGCCAGAGAAGGTACGCACGAGTACAACACGAGTACAACACGAGTACAGCACGAGAACAACACGAGTACAACATGAGTACAGCACGAGTACAGCACGAGTAAAACACGAGTACAGCACGAGAACAACACGAGTACAACACGAGTACAACACGAGGACAGCACGAGTACAACACGAGTACAACACGAGTACAACACGAGTACAACAGGAGTACAACACGAGTACAGCACGAGTACAACAGGAGTACAGCACGAGTACAGCACGAGTACAACACGAGTACAGCACAAGTACAACAGGAGTACAGCACGAGTACAACAGGAGTACAGCACGAGTACAACAGGAGTACAGCACGAGTACAACACGAGTACAACACGAGTACAACACGAGTACAGCACGAGTACAACAGGAGTACAGCACGAGTACAGCACGAGTACAACACGAGTACAACACGAGTACAACACGAGTACAACAGGAGTACAGCACGAGTACAACAGGAGTACAGCACGAGTACAACACGAGTACAACACGAGTACAACACGAGTACAACACGAGTACAGCACGAGTACAACAGGAGTACAGCACGAGTACAGCACGAGTACAACACGAGTACAACACGAGTACAACACGAGTACAACACGAGTACAACACGAGTACAACACGAGTACAGCACGAGTACAGCACGAGTACAACACGAGTACAACACGAGTACAGCACGAGTACAACACGAGTACAGCACGAGTACAACACGAGTACAGCACGAGTACAACACGAGTACAACACGAGAAAAACACGAGTACAACACGAGTACAACACGAGTACAACACGAGTACAGCACGAGTACAACAGGAGTACAGCACGAGTACAACACGAGTACAACACGAGTACAACACGAGTACAACACGAGTACAACACGAGTACAGCACGAGTACAACAGGAGTACAGCACAAGTACAACACGAGTACAACACGAGTACAACACGAGTACAACACGAGTACAACACGAGTACAGCACGAGTACAACACGAGTACAACACGAGTACAACAGGAGTACAACACGAGTACAACACGAGTACAACACGAGTACAACACGAGTACAACACGAGTACAACACGAGTACAACACGAGTACAACACGAGTACAACACGAGTACAACAGGAGTACAACACGAGTACAACACGAGTACAACACGAGTACAACACGAGTACAACACGAGTACAACACGAGTACAGCACGAGTACAACACGAGTACAACACGAGTACAACAGGAGTACAACACGAGTACAACACGAGTACAACACGAGTACAACACGAGTACAACACGAGTACAACACGAGTACAACACCTGTTTGACAAACCTCAGGTCGACGTCTCTCCTGAACTTTACACACACAGTTTGGGCAGCGCCGGGAGTTTTTAAATGTGTTTTATAATTTGACTTGACTTGAAATAGAGTAGAGTTATCATTCTGCCAATATGTGCAAGTATTGATACTTTGCGGTGACTTCATGCCGGGAGGTTGTACATGTATGTCTATGGCAGGACTTTCAGCAGTTACCATGGTGACACAATGCACACATTAGCAAACACAGTGTGATACGTTTTTAGATCTCAAGAAAAAAACACAAAATCCAAGCAGCATTTGTTTATTTTGAGTTTTGATCCAGGACAGGGGCTAAAATTAAAAACTGAGACAAATTCACATTTGGCCAAACTCTTATTGAACGACTCAAGCTTGACATTACAAAGATATGAGAAATTAAAGTAGAAATAAAAGACACATCAGTAGTATTCTTTATTTTATTTTATTTATTTAAATAAATACAATAAATTATGTTTCTCTCTGTAGTAATTCATGTGGCTGAGGTGACCAGTAGCTCGGTCGCTAATGAGTGTTAACAGAAAACGAGGACTTGACTACACTCCAGCGTACTAGCAAAGCATTCTGGGATTTGTAGTAATAGTGGTGCAGGCGATATATACCGGCGGGTCAACTCTAATGCACGTTTGATATGATCCCGCGGGCCAAATATAATAATGCTGCGGGCCAGATTTAGCCCCTGTGCCTGAGTTTGAAATATATGATCCAGGATTTAGGATCTAGGATTTAGGATCTAGGATTTAGGATGTAGAATCATTTGTCTTACAGCACTTTGTGAATGGCTGCCTCAAAATGTTGCCGACAACAGGAAGCTGAAAGCCCTGAACTCACCACAGTCAAACGCAGTAACAGACTCTGACACTGACGTTTCCTCATCGTCCATAAAGTCGACCGCTTCACTTTGCTGAGTAATGCCTCTCTCTAATGCTGACTAATAGTCCTACCCACAATGCCTTTCTCCGTCTGGGCACTGGTCCCGTTGTCGATATCCGTCCAGTTTGCTGTGATGTTATTGTGGCACTTTGGGTGAATAGTGGTGTAATTTACTTTGACATAAGAGGCTCTGCAGCTGCACTGATCGATACATTATGTACATCGTCTGCAAATGCTCACGGCTGTAATAACACCCGATATGAACGCGCCGCTGATCTGTCGAGTTCTGCGGAAAATTTTGGCAATGTACAACAGCAACGGTACATGTGGGCGCGAGATGAATGAAACGTATCTGCAGATCTGCCAGAGGTGAGGCTGAGCATGAGCACAGGGTTTTTAATGAAAACCCCCAAAAATCAGTTAATGCAAATATAAACGAACAAGGTTAATATTAAATGGAAGAAGTTAATGGCTTAATGCAGTGGTCCCCGTACACCAGGCCGTAGATATAGAATGAATCCTGAGAGGAAATCACCACAGAAATCCATTTGATATAACGGCGAGTTTATTAAATCTGTGCTGGATCTGCTCTTGTCTCCACGACGACGTGTCACGTAAAACACATCAGGCACGACGCCCAAAGGAAGAGCCACGAGAGAGTGAAAATGAGACAAAAACAAACGTCTTTGGAGAGATTTTGTGCAAAGGAAAAGGCCGACCGAGGAGCATGATCTGTAATGTTTAACCTTTTCATATGGAAACATATGGACTTTTAAAACTCCTAATTACGAGTTTAAAACTCTAAATTTCGACTTCCTGTGGGGCTTTTATTATATTTTTTTCCATGGCGGAAACAGGCTTCCATATATTCAAGCTCAGTTTTGCTCAGTTCAGTACTTTGTGCATTTGTCTAGACTACAGTGCACAACCAAAGCATTCTGGGATTTGTAGTATTAGTGGGACATGCTCTATACACCAGTGGGCCAAATCTAAGGAACATTTGATATGATCTCACGGGCCAAATATAATTACACTGCATGCCAGATTTGGCCCCTGGGCCTGAGGTTGACATATGTGGTGTAGAGGTTACAGCACCTGCTCCATAGACATGTCATTGCTTTCCCTGTATGTTCCACAGTATGGCATTAAACATCTGTATCTTGCTTTGGGTTCATTTCTCAAAAATACCTAGAAAAAGTCTGGATTTTGACTGTTCAGGCTCGCCTCGCCACAGACCTGACTCATAACGTGCTTGCTTCAGTGTCATTCTGTGGACTAGTCTAGGTAAATAATAATAATAATAATAATATCTCCATGAAGACGAGCAGATGGTATGCCTTCCATCAGAAAAGTTGCACGTTGAGGCTTTAAACCTGACCTAAAGACGATGTGTTTTGAATCCTGGTTTGGGCGCTGTATTTCATCAGAGATTTACTTAATATTTTGAACATTTAACAGTGAGTTGCATCATTTTCATTGGTAACAGCTGCACGTTTTTGCCTCCTCTGGACGGGCAGGTCAGGGGAAGGGCGCAGAGAGGAAGAGGAAGCAGAAGGGGTGACACAAATTGATCTGTTTATGAGGAGGTGTCCCTGTGAATATTAATGTATTTGGCCTGGATCTCAAACCTCCCCGTCTCTGCTCTGCACCGGTGCGGGCGATCGGGGAACTGCACCTCCTCCCAGTGGCGGCCATTACCATAAAGCGGCCTAGTTCTGTCATATTGATTAATACGTCTGTGTAGTTCTACCTTATACAGTCATCAGTCACATGGCTCAACGCTTAACGAATCAAAGCCGTTCCCACATAATGACTGTAAATGTAGTTTTATTTTCAGACCGGCCCTGCACTTACCCTCTCCTCAATTACAAAGTGCTATTTACAGGAATCACCCGACACACGCTAATCAATCGTAATAACAGATAACTTTATAAACATTACAGAGCGTTCAGCATCACTCCTGATGTGGAAAAGGAACTGGCTTTAGCTCCATCTATAGATGAATATGAGAAGTACTAATGGTACTAGTACTTGTAGTTTATTAGTAGTAGTAGTAGTTGTTGTTGTTGTTCTGCCCCAGTGGAGAGATATTTCAGTTTTGAGTTCATGTGTTTTGTTCACTCAGAGCCACCGTACCTCTCAAATAGTTTCAGACTTTCAACAGTTCAGTCATTTTTCTCTGTGTTTAAGCCTTTTAAACTGTCATTTGGCCCCATGCAAACATCTGTCTGTGAGTATTGTCACGTTATAACATGTTAGCTCGCTCTATAAACTCATTTCAGGCACTTTAAGTTGATTTACAGTGTATATTCGTGCTAAAATAGAAGACGCTAATAGCGCTAGCATGTCTATGTGATTTTCCATTCATGTTAGCATGATGCTAATCAACAGTTTTACACAGGTTTTCATTAGCTGTAGCTGCATTTAAGCTAATGTGCATATATTATATTATAATAAGATACTCTATGTTGTTTTATGTAGCTCTACATAATATTTGTTAATAGGAATATAAAAATATGATGTTAATATGCAGATATTTCTTTGTATGTTACAGTTTAGAATAGTTGTAGTACTATTAGCTGTTGCTGTTGTAGTAGCCAAAGCAGTAGAAGTAGTAGTTGTTGTAGTTGTAGAAGTAGTTATGGTAATAATAGTGGTAGTGGTAGTAGTAGTAGTAGTAGTAGTAGTAGTAGTGGTAGTAGTAGTGGTAGCAACAGCAATGGCATCAAAGAAAATAGTACTAATTAAGATAGTAGCAGTATTCATAATCTCACTAGTAACAAACATAGTAATAGTAGTAATAGTAGTAGTAGTATAAGTAGTAGTAATAGTAGCAGTAATAGTAATAGCAGTAGTACTAGTAGTAGTAGTAGTAGTAGTAGTAGTAGTAGTAGTAGTAGTAAGAGAACAGTAGTAGTAAAATGTGTAGGAGTACTTAATTTCACTTCTTACTCTTTGAATGCAGTACCACCGTCGTAAAGTTAAGTGCTTGATTTGGATAATCATTTACTGAAAAGCTAAATCCCATTAAGAGTCTGTGGGTCTGTGCCTTTATCACAGCAGTAATGAGTCTGACAGTGGAGAGTTTTACCTGTAAAAGGTCTGAGCTCGTCCTGAATATCATAATACACCAGTTTAATACAAATCACTCAGGGTGAATACAGTAGAGGGTCAGTGCACTGGAGTCGTGGTCACTGAGGTGAGAGGGACACGCTTCAGGAGCGAGTCCGACTCAGAGGAACTTAACCAGGACTTAAAGGATAAAGCTGCTGTCTGTATCTGCGACTCATATCCCAGTCACAGCAGTACTGGTGTCACAAAATGTCAAATCATTTCAACACTAAGAAAAAAGCTTGATACTTGATTCTAATTACACAACTGTATACTGAAAAAAATCAATAGATGGGTAATTTTCATCTAAATAAAATGTTTTTTTATCAGGCAGTCTGACAAAGAAATAAAATACTGTTTCAAGCAATTTATGAAAGGTCAAATCTGTCTTTTTTTTAATCTGAGTATAAGTCGCACCCCTGGACAAACTATGAAAAAAGTGACACTTATAGTCCTGAAAATACGGTCCTTCTGATTTTCCTCAAATCTATGGTGCCCAAAGTGCAGTCCAGACAAAAACAAGAAATAAAATGTAGTTTTAAATCAACTTTACATAAGATATTTGTCTACAGAATGTTGTGACATCATCTGAAACCCAGATATATCACATAAAAAGCAGCAACACAGGAACAATTAGGATTATTTTTCAGTCATTTACAAGGGTTGCAACCTTTAGATTGTTAGGGGGAAAAAAAAGAACACATAATAAATCATCTCTTCTAGTTATTTTGTAGTTACGTGTCATTCACATTTATTTGCAGTGACTCACGTCTTCAGCCCGTGTCCATTTTGTGATGAAGGTGGACCAGCTCGTCTCCGGTGCCACTGTGAATATTTCTGCGCAGGAGGGAGCAGATGCTGATGCCAGCTGAAAACAGGCTTAGTCTTCTGCTCTCATAGACAGACACACAGACACACAGACACACACAGGTTTTCATGCACACACAGCACTCTGCACCGCACAAACACACACATGTACGCCGCATGCTGACGGTACGATGAAGAGGAGGAATACGAGGAGGGGGGAGCCAGCCAGGAAGATGAAAAAAATAAGCAAGCAGCAGAAATAACTTTGAAGAAGCAGATTTATTGCTTGTGAAGTCAATCTATAACTTGCTGAACGGCGCTTTTAAACACCCAATATGTGATGTGCAAAAAAATCATAATCTCATACAGAAATAACTAATCTCTTTCCCAGGAATACACAGATTGCTCAATAAGTTAGTCGATATTTCGTGATGTTCTTACTGTTTGGTGTTGGAGCGTATATGAGTAAGAAGTCTTCAAATGAACAGCAGTCAGCGAAATCAGATCAAAGCTGATTGATCGAGAGCGTGGAAGAAGAAGCCCCTCTGGTTTAACAGGCTGCGTTTGAGAGGGATCGTGATGAAAGTAAATACAGCCAAGGAAATCAAAGCTGACAGAGGCTCACGGAGGACAGACTGTGATTGTGGGTTCTGGAGGAGCTGGAGAGACTGTGGGCTTGTAGGAGCAGAACGGAGGCCGTGAGTTTGTCAGATTGCCTCAAGGCAGCTGTGACTTCAGACGTTTATCTTGACGTCTACAGACTAATGTCCATATTTGAGTTTTAGGGATTACATAAGGCGTAACGTACGTTCAAACTGGCACGAAAAGCAGATCAAATTTGGGACCAAACTGGGACTAAACCTGGACCAAAACCTGGACTAAACCAGGACTAAACCAGAACTAACCCAGGACTAAATCAGGATTAACCCAGGACTAACCCAGGACTAAACCAGGGCTTACCCAGGACTAACCCAGGTCTAAACCAGGTCTAAACCAGGACTAACCCAGGACTAAACTAGGACTAAACCAGGACTAAACAAGGACTAACCCAGGACTAAACCAGGACTAACCCAGGACTAAACTAGGACTAAACCAGGACTAAACAAGGACTAACCCAGGACTAACCCAGGACTAAACCAGGTCTAACAGACCCAAATCAAACCTTAGGACACGACTCAAAAAAGGAGAAAACGGCAAATGTGAGTGAACTATGACTGTATTTAACTCAGGCCATTTACATTTCTCATTTCTCAGTCCTGCAGATGAACTTCATGAACTTTGATTGTTCTTGAATCTTTATATTTAATTAGTATTTTAGTAGTATTTGATAAAAAACAAAACATAAACCATTAAAGGTGCACTATGTAACCTTTATGGTGGATGTTGCACCATATTTATTTGAATGCAGACATTTTTGAGGAAAATCATTCTGGGCAAAGATGAATAACATACCAGACGTACACACAAGTACACACAAGTACACACAAGTACATACAAGTACACACAAGTACACACAAGTACATGTTTGTATGTATGGGAAGAATATAAAGGGGTGGGTGTTGTTATGCCGTTATTTATTCTAAATCTTGTATTGTTATGTATTGTTATGGATTTCTTTGACCTAACCTTCGTGATACTATCTGTTGTTACACACGGGTGTATCTCGTGTCTGTAAACCTACAGGACGATGCGCCTCGAGCCACTTGGACTAGATTAAACGGGTACGACTGTTTTGATGGCATAAATACACTGTGTGTGTGTTCATTTTTCAGCTGAGGGTGAGACGACTCTATCAGGGACAACAGCTCCTGGACGACTGTGCACAATTGATTCAATAAATCAGACTTTTGGTTTAAGACAATTTCTCTGTTGATTTTATATTTTTAAGGTTTTTACTATTAGAAATTCCACAACAGTATAAAATGTGCATGTGTGAAATAATGGGGATGATGCAGTGAATGGACTGGATTGTGTTGAACTGTGCAGTCGTCTCTCGTTTGGCCCCTTTGTGACCTCAGCCCTTTGGGACAATGGATTTGGCCATAATCCGGTGTTTTTACCTTCATGTTGTTTCATGTCTGTACATTAACATGCACTGTCCCAATCGAATAAAACACTTTCAAATGCACCTTGATGACATAATAAAGCGTACTTAAAGAGGATCAGCTGTTAACCTGCACCTTCTTCTTCTGTGTCGCAGGTCACAGCTAAGGGCTTCGCTCCGCTGCTCCAGTTTGCCTACACTGCCAAGCTCATCTTAAGCCGCGAGAACATCCACGAGGTGATCCTGTGCGCGGACTTCCTCGGCGTTCATAACCTGGAGGACTCCTGTTTCCGCTTCCTCCAGGCCCAGCTGCAGAACGACAGCCAGCACGCCCTGAACGGAAAGGCGGATTCGGACGACGATGTAATGGCCGAAGAGTTCAACGAGGCTCTCCCATTGGGCGACGCGATGACGGAACACAGGCAGCAGACCAATCATGTAGCACCCACTGCGCCACTGCCCAAATACAGCCCCAAATACAGGAAGTACCAGTATCCAATCATCGACAACAAGCACAACGGCGAGAAACATCACGACGAGATAGTTTTGCCGAACCGTACCTCAGCCAGCCCGCTCAACTCCCACTACCAGGATCCTTCGCAACCGCTCCTGACGCCTTCGAGAATCAAGGAAGAACCGTATTCGTTTGAGGAAACCAGAGAAAACAGGAATGGTTATAATCCCGAGTTGTGCACAGAGGAAGTTTTAGAGATGGAGTTGGAAGTGGAAGGGGTACCAGTAGCAGCAGAACACTCGCCGGGCCAAGGCTCGCCCTCCTCCTGTTTACGATCCTACCTCCAAAGGGGCGGCTTGGACCTGAGCGCAGTGCCCAGTACGACCATCCAGCAACTCCTCACCAACAGACTCTCTCTCAACCACTACAGGGATCTAGTGAAGGACCGCGCGAGGGACAAGAACGTGGACAGATCGAAAGCGTCGTCGTCAAAACACGAGGGAGAGGTAGACCGGCGAAGTAGCGTGATTTTCTCGTCAGCGGCCGGAGAGCGACACGTGGGCCATTCGTATATCGAGGACACGTTTCGGGAAAAAGTATCGGCGCTGATGCAGGTGGAGTCGCCGTCAAGCGGAAGGTCATGTCTCACCACAAGTTGCCCCGTCAAACCAGCAGCCCACTCGCCTTCTCCATCAGAGCCCCAAACACAAACCTCCAGCTCCAGATCTTCGTTCTCCTTCCCGGACGACGGAGGGAGCGGGATTTCGCCATCCAGCATGCCCCAGTTTGACTACTCCTCGTCCCCGCGCTCAGGGTCCATCTCGGGGCTGTCCCACTGCCTGGCCGGCCTGGTGGAGCAGAGGAACCCTCAGGACTGCTCCAAAATCAAGACTGAACAAAGCTTCGGAACCAGCGGGATGAACTCCAGTGACGAGTCTGGGTCTTTCTCAGAGGGGGACAGCGAGAGCGGGGTCTCCATGAGAGTCTCGGGTCCTGAGGTGAGTCAAGATACAGGTTTATTTGTGCTTTTTTCTTCAAAGTTTAACAAACAGAAAAAGCCAGAACACAGAATATGTTGGGTTCTATGAAAACATTAGCAGAGTATGCACTGAAATTACACACATATTGAATCCATTGTTCCATTTTTAACCAATTTCTTGTTATAACTTCCTTAAAGAGTTAATATACAGTTTAACTTAAAAAAAAAAAAAATTGTAGGTGTTTCATTTTCTTAAGTGAGTCCTGTTCAAATCCCGTTCAGAGGAAATATCGGGCCGATTTTTACACTTCGTAGCGTATCAGATATCAGCCTTAAATCTCCAGCAGAGGGCGATATTTAGTTTCACGAACCACCTGCCTCCATAAGCACAGAGAGTGTATGTGTAAAGCTTTATTTAAACACTTTAGTCCAGAGAGAGCGCTGTAAAACCGTGACTACACTGCGCTCTTATACAGGTGGTAGAAAAACAAGGTCGTGAATGCGTTTGTACTGAATTCAAATCGGATCATTTGGGTTAAATTACCAAAATCGGCCAAACATATAAGGACAAAATTGATGAGTAGAACTGATCAGCCAACGGTTTAAATGATCCTAAACAATCGGTGTCGGGATTGGCCCTGGAAAAAACCCACATCGGTCACTCTCTAATCAGCAGTAATAGTAGTTGTTGGAGCAATGTGGGTGTTTTTTGTTGCTATGGCGATGAGTGAGGGGCGGGGTTCAGGTGGTTAAAGGTGACGTAGATTCAAAGGCACTGGGTTTCCTGCTGTCGGGAGTGGAGAGGGGAGACGCCGGGTCGCTGTATTTTTCGTTGACGGCTTTGCTTTGCTTTTTGTCGTACTATTTTGTGTAGGCCTACGTTTTACCATCTGTGTGTGTGTGTCACCTGCTTAAACAGCTGTTCATTAAACCACAGTGTTTCATAATGGTTTATTTGTACATTTATATATATATTTTCATTGCCAATCCAAGCTGTTTAGCCTAAAGAACCACATTTGTTTGTCAAAAACAACAGAAGTGGAAAATGAACCTCCAATTTAAACAAAAATCTACTAAGCTACAAGAATTCATGGTCAATCATCGTGTAAATCTATTCACGCTTTTGTGGAGATCGTGTAGATGTAGCTGGAGTTTCTTTTCACATAAATTAAAAGTACTTAAAATACTCTCCTTCCATGTAACACGCATGTATCAATGATGTTTTCACGTCCCTTCTGGCTGTGATTTGCAGCGCACTATTCTTAGACAGTTTTTTTTTTTTTTTTTTTAACCCTCCAGAGAAATGACGCAAACACTTCCAACACTCGCGGACTTTAAAAGAGCTGGTATACGGTTTCCATGGTGATAGCTAAGCACATGCAGTATCTGATGTTATGTGAGAGCGGGGCCTTCTGCCGTCTTGTGTTGCTTGTTTGTGGAGGACGTTGCATTGACTGTGAGACCTTATACTCACCGTCAGTTTGACCTTGAGTGGAGCTGGTGCTGGGACGTGTCATCGCCGCTACGACTATCCTCAACCCGGGCTAAACCAGCGGACTACATCTCTTTTGCTAAACGCTACCAGTCGTGTGAAACGCAGAAGTCAAATTTCTCCATGACGATGTAAAGAGGATTTTTTATCCCGTGGTACATTCAGTTCACATGAAGTACAGCCAGTTTCATTAAGTAAACCATGACATTTACGTTTACTCCATTTTCTTATTACTTGTCTGTAGAGCGTTAGCGTAGCATAGCAGGCTGGTTAACGATGCTATAATGAAGTTAGAGGATCATTTTTATATTTTTATGTTTATTTTTCCTTTAGATATGAAGTACAGCCATTGCAGTTTCATTAAGTAAACCATGGCATTTATGTTTTATTTTATACTCTCAATAATTAGGGAGGATTATTATTGTAGCATAAGAGTTAGCTACAAGTTGCTCTAATGATGTGCTCATGAAGAAGAATAGGGTAAAAATATTTTAAAAAGTTTGACTCGAGGAGGTTGTAACTCCATTTGAACAGCAATTATGGATACTACTATTACTACTACTACAACTACTACTACTACAGCTACTTTTACTACTACTAGGCAAGGCACGTTTATTTATATAACACAATTTGTACACAAAGTCAAAAGTCAGTTCAAGGTGTTTTACAGAATAAGAAAGACATTAAAATCACAACAAAAACAAAAAAATGTAATTAATCATAAAATTAACATTAAAACAGAAGAATGCAGAATAAAATCTTTCAGTCATGTGCACAGATAAACAGAACTACTACTACTACTACTACTACTACTACTACTACTACAATAACAATGGTATGATAAATACCTAAACTTCCAGATTAACTGAATGAAAATCTCCACTATGCCTGAAAGTCTGTTTTATATAATAATCAAGCCCAGAGGACAGATGCTCAGATGACTGTATTTATGTATAATTTTCAGTGTATTTGATCTGAAGTATAGATATTTGAAGCTATTTATGTTTTACACAAAATTCACAGTATTTATTCTGGTGTTGCTGTAATTTTTTGGCTGGTTAAAGTCGCTGGAATGAAAAAAACTCTTTCCTCTATTAACCCAAATTGCCCTGTACTTAACTAACTATAACTTAATAACTATTATCTTTGTAGATAAATAAACAAACGTTGCTCCTGCAGAAAGTTTCCCGTTTCATTGATCTGTTTTTCTACACATCTGTAGTTTCCCTCCGTCTCAAACCTGTGGAGACTCAAACTGTTCAGTCCAACAGATTTACACCACGACTCAGTCCAGCGTTTTTTCTCTGGATTTTAAATATAGCTCAAACGCTGCCTGTACCCCACATTCTGCCGCTGTGTCCCACTTCTGCGTCCTGACCCACTTGTCTCACCCGTGGAGCGGACACTCTCTCACACCCTCGGGTGCCCTATAGGCAGGTGGAAGGTGTCCTGTCCACGTCCGCTCCACCATCTGCTGCTCCAACCTCAAGCCCCGTCCAACTAGGCCAGTCCCAGCAGTGTCCGCTGTGGTGTCCTCTGTCCCAGCAGCGCTCTGGTGTCCTCTGTCCCAGCAGCGCTCGCTCTGGTGTCCTCTGTCCCAGCAGCGCTCTGGTGTCCTCTGTCCCAGCAGCGCTCTGGTGTCCTCTGTCCCAGCAGCGCTCGCTCTGGTGTCCTCTGTCCCAGCAGTGTCCGCTCTGGTGTCCTCTGTCCCAGCAGCGCTCGCTCTGGTGTCCTCTGTCCCAGCAGTGTCCGCTCTGGTGTCCTCTGTCCCAGGACACAAACATATAAGGGGGACATTTTTTCTTCATTTCTGGTGGACTTGAATGCGTTCAGTCGTGTGTTCAGTCGTGTGTTCAGTTGTGTGTACAGTTGTGTGTTCAGTCGTGTGTTCACTTGTGCGTTCACTTGTGTGTTCACTTGTGTGTTCAGTTGTGTGTACAGTTGTGTGTTCAGTTGTGTGTACAGTTGTGCGTTCAGTTGTGCGTTCAGTCATGTGTACAGTCGTGCGTTCAGTCGTGTGTACAGTTGTGTGTTCAGTTGTGTGTTCAGTTGTGTGTTCAGTTGTGTGTTCAGTCGTGTGTACAGTTGTGTGTTCAGTTGTGTGTTCAGTTGTGTGTACAGTTGTGTGTACAGTTGTGTGTTCAGTTGTGTGTTCAGTTGTGTGTACAGTTGTGTGTACAGTTGTGTGTTCAGTTGTGTGTTCAGTTGTGTGTACAGTTGTGTGTACAGTCGTGTGTACAGTTGTGCGTTCAGTCGTGTGTTCAGTTGTGTGTTCTTACATTATGTGGGGTCCTTGGTGTACACACAGAGCTGTCCTCACCTCTGCCCGACTCAAACACAAAAACTTTACTACTGTAGAAATAAAACAAATGTACTTGTTTCAGGTGGATATTTAATCTGCTGTAAACATAAGATTCATTATATTATTTTCTATATAAATGTCGGGCCCTTGGGGGCCCCTGGAGGCCTAAGCAGCTGCTCAGGCTGATTATACATTTTATTTCCAAAATGTGGTGACTGTATTACTTTGTTTGGGATTCTTCACACATGTAAGATTTGTTATATTAGTTTGACAAATACATATAGTGTTTTATTTTTCAGATTGATGTCCAAACCCAGTGTACCCATGATGCATCAGTGTTATCTTTATATTCTTTCTTTATATTACACGTCACAAATTGACTCTGAGCTTCTTTCTGTGCTTCATTCACATCTGAACTTTGGGCAAAACTCAGTAAAATGGAAATAACAAACATCAGCTGATATAAAAGCACTGATCCTGTTTTCATACATTAAAAACTCTTTCCTTTGTGAAATCAAAGGGGAAATGCCCCTCCTGATCCGACCCTGGGGCCTGTAGTTTGACCCTGGGGCCTGTAGTTTGACACCGGTGACTTATGCAGATGTAGCTGATGAAAATTACCCCCGTGTCGCTCACTAAGTGCCACCGGGGCAGAGCGACGGAGGCAGTTCACACCAGAAAAGATCATTTTATATTATGACTTTTATCACTCCCACAGTTTTGCAACAACAAGTGAAGGAATGAGGTCCTCTCGAGTTAAAATTGGAAGCAGAACACGCCGTCGTGGCCATTGTTGGGGATTTATGACCCAGCGCCGCTCACTTTGTCATTCCAACCTTATTATGTGACGCTCAGAGTCACAGCGGCTAAATATAGAAGAGTATGGATGTGTCTAGAGTGAGAGGACAGGAGGCTCCCCCTCTATCATCTCTCTATCATCTCACTCTCTCTCTCTATCATCTCACTCTCTCACTCTATCTCTCTATCATCTCCCTCTCTCACTCTCCCTCTCTCTCTATCATCTCCCTCTCTCACTCTCCCTCTCTCTCTATCATCTCACTCTCTCTATCATCTCACTCTCTCTATCATCTCACTCTCTCTATCATCTCACTCTCTCTATCCTCTCACTCTCTCTCTCTCTATCATCTCCCACTCTCTCTATCTCTATCTCCCTCTCTCTATCTCTCTCTATCATCTCCCTCTCTCACACTCTCTCTATCATCTCACTCTCACTCTCTCTATCATCTCACTCTCTCTCTCTCTCTATCTCTCTCTATCATCTCCCTCTCTCACTCACTCTCTCTCTCTCTCTCATCTCCCTCTCTCACTCTCTCTATCTCTCTGTCCATCTCTTTCTCTGCCTCTCTCTTTCTCTCTCAGTCTCTCTCTCTCTCTCACTCCCTCTCTTTGTCAGTCTATCTCTTTCTCAGTCTCTCTCTATCAGTCTCTCCCTCTCTCTCTTTCTCTCTCTTGCCCCCTCTCTCAGTCTCTCTCTTTCCCACTCTCTCTATCTCTATCTGTCTCTCTCTCAGTCTGTCTCTATCAGCCTCTCCCTCTCTCTTGCTCCCTCTTTCAGTCTCTTTCTCTCCCTCTCTCTCTTTCCCACTCTCTCAGTCTCTCTGCCTGTCTCTCTCTCATTCTCTCTCTGTTCCAGTCTTTCTTTCTTTCTTTCTCTCTCTCTCTCCCTCTGTCATGTTTTCATTCATGTTTTCACTGGGACGTCCAATAATGTGTTTACTTCTAAATTTCCATGGAGATGAGCAGGTACAGGTCTGATGCAATAAAAACACCTGTAATTGAATAAATGTCAGACAGAAGTGTGGAACATTCCAGCCAATGACATCTCCATGACGACAAGCAGATGGCTGATCCCCTCAGAAAAGTGACATAATGCACCTTTAACCATCGTCTTATGATGAAAGATTTACATAAAACAGAAAACAGACCTGATGTTTGTCCAGACGTGACTTGACCTGACGTCTGTGTCCCCACGATGTGAGGAGCACCAGCACACACGTGCACGCTCAGTCACACGTGCACGCTCATTCACACGTGCACGCTCATTCACACGTGCACGCTCATTCACATGTGCACTCTCATTCACACGTGCATTCTCATTCACACGTGCACTCTCATTCACACGTGCACTCTCATTCACACGTGCACGCTGCTCCCTTTTCTCTGTCAGAGGAGAAAATGATGTCACCGCTACAATCTGGTAACACTAAGAGAACACAGGACACACACAGGACACACACAGGACGCACACAGGACGCACACAGGACGCACACAGGACACACACAGGACGCACACAGGACACACACAGGACACACACAGGACGCACACAGGACGCACACAGGACACACACAGGACGCACACAGGACACACACAGGACGCACACAGGACACACACAGGACGCACACAGGACACACACAGGACGCACACAGGACGCACACAGGACACACACAGGACGCACACAGGACACACACAGGACGCACACAGGACACACACAGGACGCACACAGGACGCACACAGGACACACACAGGACGCACACAGGACACACACAGGACACACACAGGACGCACACAGGACGCACACAGGACACACACAGGACGCACACAGGACACACACAGGACGCACACAGGACACACACAGGACGCACACAGGACACACACAGGACGCACACAGGACGCACACAGGACACACACAGGACGCACACAGGACACACACAGGACGCACACAGGACACACACAGGACGACACACAGGACGACACACAGGACGACACACAGGACGACACACACAGGACGACACACAGGACGACACACACAGGACGACACACAGGACGACACACACAGGACGACACACACGGGACACACACAGGACACACACAGGACGCACACAGGACGACACACACAGGACGACACACAGGACGACACACACAGGACGACACACACAGGACGACACACAGGACGACACACACAGGACGACACACAGGACGACACACACAGGACGACACACACAGGACGACACACAGGACGACACACACAGGACGACACACAGGACACACACAGGACACACACAGGACACACACAGGACGCACACAGGACACACACAGGACGCACACAGGACACACACAGGACGACACACAGGACGACACACACAGGACGACACACAGGACGACACACACAGGACGACACACACAGGACGACACACAGGACGACACACAGGACGACACACACAGGACGACACACAGGACGACACACACAGGACGACACACAGGACGACACACACAGGACGACACACACAGGACGACACACACAGGACGACACACAGGACGACACACACGGGACACACACACGGGACGACACACACAGGACGACACACAGGACGACACACACAGGACGACACACAGGACGACACACACAGGACGACACACAGGACGACACACACAGGACGACACACACAGGACGACACACAGGACGACACACACAGGACGACACACACAGGACGACACACACAGGACGACACACAGGACGACACACACGGGACACACACAGGACGACACACACGGGACGACACACAGGACGACACACACGGGACGACACACAGGACGACACACACAGGACGACACACACAGGACGACACACAGGACGACACACACAGGACGACACACACAGGACGACACACACAGGACGACACACAGGACGACACACACAGGACGACACACACAGGACGACACACACAGGACGACACACAGGACGACACACACAGGACGACACACACAGGACGACACACACGACGACACACACGGGATGACACACACGGGACGACACACAGGACGACACACACAGGACGACACACACAGGACGACACACACAGGACGACACACACAGGACGACACACACGGGACGACACACACAGGACGACACACACGGGACGACACACAGGACGACACACACGACGACACACACGGGACGACACACACGGGACGACACACACAGGACGACACACACAGGACGACACACACGGGACGACACACACAGGACGACACACACGACGACACACACGGGACGACACACACGGGACGACACACAGGACGACACACACGGGACGACACACACGGGACGACACACACGGGACGACACACACAGGACGACACACACAGGACGACACACACGGGACGACACACACGGGACGACACACACGACGACACACACGGGACGACACACACGGGACGACACACACGACGACACACACGGGACGACACACAGGACGACACACACGGGACGACACACACGGGACGACACACAGGACGACACACAGGACGACACACACAGTTGTGCCCCTGTGTCTGGATAATATAATAATAATAATCCATCCATTTTCTTCCTCTTATCCGGGGCCGGGTCGCGGGGGCAGCAGTCTAAGCAGGGACTCCCAGACTTCCCTCACCCCGGACACGTCCTCCAGCTCCTCCGGTGGGACCTCAAGGCGTTCCCAGGCCAGCCGAGAGACATAGTCCCTCCAGCGTGTCCTGGGTCTTCCCCGGGGCCTCCTCCCGGTGGGACATGCCCAGAACACCTCCCTAGGGAGGCGTCCAGGAGGCATCCTGAGCAGATGCCCGAGCCTCAGCTGGTTCCTCTCAATGTGTAGGAGCAGCGGCTCTACTCCGAGCTCCTCCCGTGTGACTGAGCTCCTCACCCTATCCCTAAGGGTGCGCCCGGCCACTCTGCGGAGGAAACCCATTTCAGCCGCTTGTATCCGCGATCTTGTCCTTTCGGTCATTACCCAGAGCTCATGACCATAGGTGAGGGCAGGAACGTAGATTGAGGTAAATCGAGAGCTTCGCCTTCCGGCTCAGCTCCTTCTTTACCACAACATACATAACATAATAATAATAATAATAATAAAATAACAATAATAATAATAATATAATAATAATAATAATAATGAAAAAACTCTGTGTTTGTCTGTTATGACCAGCAAAGAGTAAAAATACATCACATACACAACAGAAGTGTTATGGTTTAAAATACATAAATACTGTTACCACTGCTACTACTGCTACTACTGCTACTACTACTACTACTACTACTACTACTACTGCTACTACTACTACTACTACTACTACTGCTACTACTACTACTACTACTGCTACTACTACTACTGCTGCTGCTGCTGTTGTTGCTGTTGTCAGACTCTGTGGTTTCTCTGAGTTGAAGTGAAAAGTGAAGCTGATTTTTTGTTGTTTTGTTCATTTTATGATGAATTTATAAATGTTTTATTTGATGAAATGTTCTGATCTGATCTAACGACGACAACATCAGATGTTTGTTCTAAAGTTTATAAGTCGGATTCATTTCTCTGTAAAACCTGGAAGAAGCGACAGATGAGTTTGTTTAAATGTTTTATGTTTGTGACACGTTTGGAAACTGGACTCTTGTATTTTTGTATTTTGTTAAGTGTCTTATAAAACTATTAAAGGATCAACACAATAATAAAATAGAATCAATCAAAAACTACTCCTAGTATTACGACTATTGTGATACTACTGTAGTAGTAATAATAATAATAATAATAATAATAATAATAATAATAATAATAATTGAAAAGATGAATTGAAAATGAAAAAGGGCTGTAGGTGAGGAGCTTGTAGCTTTTGTTTTTATATCTGACCCAGATTCTTCCAGGGGAAACAAACAATTTTCCTTAAAAGCAGAATTTAATTTAATAACACATTTAATTTAAAAACACATTTAATTTTAAAACACATTTAATTGACTTTTATGTAAAACTCATGTTTTATCCGTTCTGTCCATTTAAAGTGAAAGGTCAGATCTTCTGTCCCTGACCTCTTAAACACACTGAGTTTAGATGCTCCATGTCAAACAAAGAGCTCGTGTGTTTTTCTTTGTGGCTGGGGCCCCTGGGCTCTATACACGGCTCAATACTGACACCTAGTGGTCAGAGCTGGACACTGCGCCGCTGATTCATAAAAACAGACACAGGTTCATTTGCATAAGTTACATAAACATAAGGAGGGATTAAACTGTAACAGTGACACTCAAGTTTTACAATCCTGTTGTTCTTGACCTTGTGTAATAAACTGAGTGTAGAGTGGCTCCTGTGGCTCCTGTGGCACATTATGTCTGCCACACGTCTGTCAGTCTGCCCCAGGACACGTCCACGACCTTCAATGTGAGAAAACGTGTTTTTGTTTCTGAGACACGTCATTTCACACAGACCTACTTTCATTTTCAATCCTTTTTACACTTGTTTAATCGTTTTAAGACAAGATTAAAGCTGGACTATGTAACTTTTCAGACAGAGCTCCACTGTCTGCTTGACTTTGCCTGGAATGTTCCGCAGTCTTACAGCATTAAACAAATCCAGCGTGTTTTCAGTTTGAGATGTTTTGATTCTAGTAAAATACCTGGAAAAATATGCAGCGCTCACGTCTCCACAGATCTGACCTGACACTTAAACAAATGAACCTGCTTGTCTGTATTTACGGGTTTCAGAAGGATCATAAATTAAGACTGTTGTCATAGTGATTAACAATTCAAAACATCAGCATCTGAACTGGGAAAAGTGTTTAAAATGTTAAACGTATAAACGATGTAAATGTGTAAATATGTTTCTGTTCGATCTTGTTCTGTTTGTTCTTGTTGTTTGTTCTTGTTATGTTTCTATTCGTTTCTGTTTCTATTCGATCTTGTTCTGTTTGTTCTTGTTGTTCTGTTTGTTCTCGTTCTGTTTGTTCTTGTTGTTCTATTTGTTCTTGTTCTGTTTGTTCTTGTTATGTTTCTATTCGTTTCTGTTTCTATTCGATCTTGTTCTGTTTGTTCTTGTTCTGTTTGTTCTTGTTCTGTTTGTTCTTGTTGTTCTATTTGTTCTTGTTCTGTTTGTTCTTGTTATGTTTCTATTCGTTTCTGTTTCTATTCGATCTTGTTCTGTTTGTTCTTGTTGTTCTGTTTGTTCTTGTTGTTTGTTCTTGTTATGTTTCTATTCGTTCCTCTGTTTCTCTTCGCTCGTGCTCTGACCGCTCTCTCCGTGTGTCCAGGTCAAACTGCCCTTCCCCGTGGACCAGATCACAAACCTGCCGCGGAACGACTTTCAGATCCTGATCAAGATGCACAAACTGACCTCAGAGCAGCTCGAGTTCATCCACGACATCCGCCGCCGCAGCAAGAACCGCATCGCCGCACAGCGCTGTCGGAAGAGGAAACTCGACTGTATTCAGAACCTGGAGTGTGAAATACGCAAACTGGTACGACCCAAACCCTGTGATTCTGAGGAGATGGTACGATCCACAGATGAAGTGTTTTTGCATCTTTAGATTCTGGATTGCAGCTCGGGTTCTAGAGTTTAACGACAGAAACGAGCTCATTTCTCACATTTCACTTTTCTATTTACTGTGTCTGGTGTTGTTCCTCACATCACCACTAGAGGACTCACTTATGTCTTTCTGAAATGTTTTTAAATGATGTACATAAGAAAATAAAGGTGAAATATCTTGCCAAAGGACACAACAACAGTGTGCACGACAGCCACTGCTGCTCCTCTTGTAAAAGTACAAATACAGAGGTAAAAAGTGACTCAAGTGAAAGTATCACATGAAAAAATGTACTTAAGTAAACATAACCTAAGTATCTGTTTTAACATGTACTTTAAGAGTGAAAAGTAGAAGTGCTCTTCATTTGTTCAAGTGTAAAATAATTATCAGATTCAAACTGTCGGCAGCAACAAAACAAATCAAAAACTTTAGTCTGTAGTGCTTTTTACTTTTCAGTCCAGTTCAAAATGTAGTGGAGCAGAAAGTACAGATACTGCTCTCAAATGTACTGAAGTAAAAGTAAAAAGTACACACTCTAAAACTGTACTTAACCTCCTCAGACTCGAGCTCTTTCATGGATTTTTTATTTCTCTTTGTTTTTTGGGCTGATTGGACCTGATCAGAACAAAGAATTATCTTTTCACATTATGAGAAAAATGTCACAGACATTCGATCTGTTTGAATCATTTTGATAAAACATTTGAATAATCATTTGCAAAAACTATTTATTAAGTCCCTGAAACAGCAACATTTGTCCTGAGTAAAAACAAAATGAGAAACAACAGTTGAGCCAAAGTGTCTGTGAAGATCTGCAGCAGAAACATGAGCCTTTAACACAGACGTGTGCTTTTATTCTGAACTGAACATTTTTGCATCGTTTCTGTTCTTATTCTCCTAAAAATTTACATTGTGGCCTCGACAACCCAAAATGTGTTGTCAAATATGAAGACGCCAGGTCCCAGGAGGTTAAGTAAAGCACAGACATCTAAAAATTCTACTTAAATACAGTACTTTAGTACTTGTACTTCAATACCGTCCACTACTGCCCACGTCATAGTATTAACCAGGCTCAAACTCACTTTCTTCAGGTGTTTTACTTTTTTACAAACGTCCTGACTCTGACTCTCTGTGTGTCTGTGTCTTTGTGTCTGTGTGTGTTTGTGCGTCTGTGTGTGTTTGTGTTGCAGGTTTGTGAGAAGGAGAAGTTGCTGAGCGAGCGTAACCAGCTGAAGGTGTGCATGTCGGAGCTGTGGCAGAACCTGTCCTTCCTCTCTCAGCAGGTGTGTCGGGACGTCCAGCCGCCTCCCGTGTCCGCCAGCATCGACCTCACGTCCACCCCGCCCTCGCCCTCCTCCTCCTCCCCCCGGGGCTCTCCGCCGAGGCCCGGCTCCCCCGCGGACACGGGCGAAGAGGAGCGCGAGGGGGCGGACGTGTCCCGAGACTGCCCCCTGGTGCTGGGGTCCACCGAGGAAGTATGTAGCCCCACCGTCACCGTGGACTTCTGCCAGGAGATGACTGACAAATGCACAACAGAGGAGCAGAGGCGGGGCCTGGAGTCTGGGACGTCCCGGGTCTGAACCTCCATATCTGATGTATTTTGTCTTTTTGTAACGTTGTCTCAGCAATACTGTTGAACAGGTATTTTTGCATCGCGATCTAACAAATGCACTGGCAGCTTCTCTCTTTCTCTCTGTCTCACTCTCCTCTTCCTGTCAGCGTCCCTCTCAGTGCATCATGGGAGGTTAAACTCAGGAAATGCTCCGAATGTTCAGTAATTTCTCATGTACATGCTTTTTGCTTCACTGTCCCGTCCTGACTTGAATATTACGTTTCAAATACAGTTTTTTCATTTATATCATTAAAATAAGTGATGAGTATAAACCTGATGTTGTTAGTTTAACGTCTGAGGACAAAGCACACGACAATAAGCTAAACTCTCCTAGTACTGAAGAACATTTATCGGCCTGACATTTTACAGGCCGTTCAGTGTCAGTGTGAGCTCCGCCGTTTAGTTTGACAAAGTGAAACTTCTACTTCCAGAGACACAGCACATGTGTAACTCAAACTAACTTAAACGGGCTTTATAAAGTTAAAGAGAGAGACGGATACTCTAAGCTAAGATGAGCTAAGCTAACAACTCCTCACCGTACGCACAGGTTCTTTTCTCCAGAGTTTTGTCTGTGGTGTTTAAGTGGCACAGGACAGTGAAGTGTAAAACACAACCAAAGGTGTGTATTTGTAAACTGCTACATTTGGTCAAATGTCTCATTATGCAAAGCTTGTTTTGTCAAATGTTCACATTTCTATTTTCTCGTAGACAAAGGATATAAAGTTTTTCCTGCCTTTTTCAAATCTGTGCAAAGAGACAGAATCACATAAGGCTGAAGCAGCGCTCAGCGCCTCCAAGAGGCGACGCATTGAATGAACATGAGGTGACACTGGCACTTAAACGACCCCAGAGAATCACTCAAATGTGCAGGTTCAAAGGTCATGCTGGTGTTTTCTGTTTCGTTTTCTGAAGCAATGTGACATGTAGATATTTATAAAATGCATCGAGTGAACTGTTTTTGATGTTATTGTGAAATAGCAAGTACAATCATTTCTAAGAATTGTAATAAACCAGACCGACCCCGGTCTCCAAAGGTTAAGCATCGTAGTTTTAAACTTGAAATGTGAAATCAGATTAAACCCAAACAAAAACACCAGTATGCTCCTTTAGACACTACCTTAAATGAAACGCTTATTTATTGTGCTATATGTAATATGAATAGTGTTGTACTTATGTATGCAATGTCATTGTACACAGCACTAAACACCCTGAGGTCCAGTGTGTGAGTGTGAAACACTTCTGTTTTCAACAATTGGCACAAAACGTGTAAAAACATGTCAAATAAGGAGTTTGTACACTTCATAGTGAACCCTATGAAGTCCAACGCTCCAAACACAACACAATGGCACATTATTGATTTAGGGAGATGCCAAATTCATCTGCTGTAGAAAAGTCGATGAGGAAACACGTGGCAGTGGTGAGTGCAGCTCTGCACACGGCACTGGCATCTGAATAATGGCCAGACAGTATTAGGACAAATTCACTTTTAGTTTAGTCTAGAGCTAAAAACCTAATGTGTTGGTGTTCAACATTAAAACAAAAGTTACAATCAAAAACCTGTCGTGTAAAAAGTGAATCGATCCAATAAGCCAAGCTAAACTCTTATTCGAATGTACGTCTTAACGGATATTTTGAATGGTTATATCTCCGTAATGTGAACTTGTTGCTAACTTATTTATTTGGTTGTATGTGGAAAGGGGAAGGGGCGGGCTGTAGAGGAAAAGGTTAGTTGTACATTGTAGGTCGGTATCAGACTGATAGGACTGAACTTTGGTAATAGATGTAATTTTGATTGTTTATAATTTGTCTTTATTTACATGTCACTTAAGTTGTTCTATTTTAACTCAAAGGGTGTATGTTTACAATTTTGTGCATTTCTTGTTGTTATTTTTTTTGTTTTGTAAAAATTTAAGAAGTCCTTGCAAATTAGGTTGTAGAAAAATCAGCTAAATTATTTTTTAGTGTAAGTTAAAATCGTTGACTTTTTGAGCATCTGTGCAGCTACAAGTTGTTGCCTTAGAGGTTACAGAGGCCAAACTACTATTTTCAGTGAGGGAACAAGGAACTGTCAAGCAAAAAGTCCCAAAATACAAAAAACGTGGCCCCCCAAAACGGGACATTAGCGAGAGACGTTAGCGTTTGTGAAGTTTACAACGAACCAGATCCTTGGACCAACTCTGCGTTATTTATTTTTTCACTCTCTGACTCTTAATGGAGGGACCTTTTTCAAAATGCATTTCTTTTTTTTAATAAAGTGGCACCATTTTGTTGCCGTACGCAGCGTCACAAAGACCAATAGTCCTGATTGATTTGTTTGAAAATCGGTTTTGTTACCTTAAAAGTCTCACTAAATGAAACTTTCTGATAATTTGGCGTCATAAAAACTGTTTCTAAAAGACACAGATTTAAATATTTATGAGCTTTTCTACCTTCCACCGGGAGAAGACACCGGGGACGACCCAGGACACGATGGTCTGGGGACGCCTTTGGGTCCCACCGGAGGAGCTGGAGGACGTGTCTGGGGTGAGGGAAGTCTGAGTCCCTGCTTAGACTGATGCCCCCAAGACCACACCCCAAATACGAGGAAGAACATGGACGGATGGAGTTTTTCTAACTGACAAATACAAAGTGTTTATAGATGCTTTGCAAGAAGAAACCCACATTTGACTTTAACTGATAGCACTTGTCTCTACATTAGTTTTTAAACAATTCTTCTCGCTTTGCCATCACAAAATCATTTCCAAACTCATAAAAATAAATCAAAACAGCCAAAATAATGATAAAATACGTCCAAATACTTCCCCGTGTCGACAAACTGTCAGGACTATTCAACATTACTCTAGAATATTTCTTTCTAAGCTCCATTCTGGATTCACTCAGGCCAAAACTTAATGAAATGATTGTTTTTCTGAAGGACTTTTGGATCCCATGCCTTTGACACACCATAGGAAGTACCTTAATCGTTCACGTTTACACTGGGGAGCAGTTGGGGGGCCACTTCCATTGATCCTGCGACAGATTGTGATTTCAGGGTTCTTTTAAAAACCTTGGTTGAACGGACTCTTCTCAAACACTTATCTACCTGGATTCAGCATACCTCTTTGTATGAACAGACCTGTACCATAGACATGTAGAAACTTTATGTGGCATCATTTCTAACTTTTTACACTGGTATCATTGTATTTGTAGACTTCTGGTGAGCCATTTTTTATGTGTACTTTACTTTGGGTACCTGCGACATGACTGTTATTATCTGCATTTTTATTTTATTTTTTATCTTTGACTATTCGATTTTAACATGATTTTTGATTTAGATATTTGTAAATATATTGTGAGCGAGATGTCATGTTTTCTTTATTTGATATGAAAATGTTTTAAATAAAAAGAATCCGCATTTTGTCAGGGTAAAAACCTGTTGAAAATAAAACAAAAAAGCATGGGAACGAACTCTGACTGTCTGTGTGTGATTCTAAGAAGTACAGAGGTTTAGTTAAGAAGTATTTAATCTGGATATAATAGAAATCATCATAAAATGACTGCATAAAGGGCAGAGTACACGCTCCAACACTGGATACATAAAAAAAGTATTTCTTTTGAGTAAAGTACTGTTTTTGAAGTGCAATAGAATCCGTTGAGGAAATTGCGTCTGAAATTGGCACAAACCAGTACAAAGATGTCCACAGGTAACATCCTTTTTGGAAAAACATCAAATTTAAGGTGCTTCAAATCCAAACGTCTGGCTCTTCACTTCTTCATTATCGATGAAATGTCCAGGAACATGCTCTGACAAAACAAAACAAACAACTTTAGACTTTTATCAATAATTTATACCTTTTTCCTCAACAATGAACCATGAACGTGCAGAGAAAACAAACATAGAGGAATGGAACTAAAACCTCAAAAACAACAACAACAAATTATTATAATTATTATTCATGATTCAAATTCAATGAAAAGCTCATGATGGATCCTCCAAACACCAACAAAGAGCAGAAAAAACACCACACAAAGGCGTTAGACCCGCCTCCTCATCACCTCAAACCAGACGCTCTGATGGATCATGACACTCACCATGGACATCCTGCGCCCTCCTCCGGGGGGCATCATGGGCATGTCCCCCTGCAGCGAGCCCAGCTCGTCGGACTCCTCGGAGGAGTGGAGGGAGGGGCTGGTGGAGCCGCTCACAGACGACACGCTCTCGGAGGGCGGCCTCATCATGAAGCTGGTCCTGCGGGGGTTCGGCAGCAGCTGACTGCCCATGGACGTCCTCCTGTCGTGGTCCTCCAGTCCCCTGAGCACACTGGGCCTGGAGGCGGAGAGGAGCGCCCCCAGGTGGCCGGGGTGGGGCGCGTCGTCTTCGTGCTCGTTGGTTTCTTCGGTGTGACTGTCCTCCAGGGTGGACTCCACAGAGGCCCACTCTCGGTGCTGCTCCACGACGCCGCTCTGGAGGTCCTGGCTCTGGTGAGTCTGAGGCGGGACGAGGCAGCTCAGGCTGGACCTGGGGATCATGCGGGGCTGCTGGCAGATATAATTCGCCTGGCCGTGGCCCAGGTAGGCGATGCTGTGGTGTCTCGGGACGTTCGGACCGGCTTTGAGCCCTGGGGTGTAATGAGGGGGTTTGCTGTCTGTGTCTGGGATGACTTTAAAGGTCTGAGTCAAAGGCCCGTTGTGAGGCACGTTACTCATCACACAGAGGTGGGGCAGGGACGACTTTCTCTTATATCTATAAATCAAACTGTCCTCCTCCGAGAACCTCTCCCCGCTCAGGATGCGCTTGATTTTCCTAATGCCCAAGTGAGATATCTCCAGAATGTTCAGGAAAAGGGACACGCCTGCGATGACGATCATGAAGACCATGAAGATGGTCTTCTCCGTGGGCCTGGAGATGTAGCAGTCCACGCTGTTGGGACAGGGCAGGCGCTCACATTTGTACAGAGGGTCCAGGTGGACCCCGTACAAGATGCACTGTCCCAGGATGAAGCAGACCTCGAGCACAGAGCGGGTCAGGATATGGATCACATACGTCCTCAGCAGAGAGCCTCTCAGAGGGGCCTTTTTCACCCTCTTCTGCTCCTCCAGTCTCTTCAGCTCTCTCTCGATCCTCTTCTGCTCCTCCAGAAGCTCCGTCTCGTCCATCTCCTCCTTCAGCTGGATGCGTCTGCGGTGACGCTCCTTCTCCAGAGCTCGGATGCAGTACAGGGCGTGTCCCATGTAGACCAGAGAGGGCGCCGACACGAAGATGACCTGAAGCACCCAGAAACGGATGAGGGAGATGGGGAAGGCGCGGTCGTAGCACACGGCCTTACAGCCGGGCTGGTCCGTGTTACACACAAACTCAGACTGCTCATCGTCCCAAACGTCCTCGGCCGCCGCGCCCAGGATCAACATGCGGAAGATGAAGAGGATGGTGAGCCAGATCTTCCCGACGATGGTGGAGTGAATGTGGACCTCTTCTAGGATGCTGCCCAGCAGGTTCCAGTCACCCATGGTCAGAGCAGGGCTCAGTGCCTCATGTCCTCAAACTGTGGAAGAGAAAAACACGACAGTTTGTGCGGCTCACAGATAAATACTGTGCAAAAACCCCAGAGAAGTGTCTTTGTACAAACAGAACGATGTGAGACAGTGAAACACCGTAGATACTGAAAAAGGTTTTAGAAAAAACAAAATGTAACAAATAATGATCAGCTTTGACATTTTCTATATGAATAAACTTAAATTAATCCAAATACAATTTTCATAAAAAAAGATGAACAGACACCGAGGGTCAAGGGCGAACCCATTATGTTTTGGCACAAATCCAGGGGAGGGGCATAAAACTGCCTTTTTCTAATATTAGGTCACACATCGGGCATTGGATTTTTGTTTTAGTTTTGTCACTGTGGGGCTGGGATTGATTGAAGGTTCTGCAAGTCCCACAACATCAGCTGCAAAATACTATTGGCTCAACCATCGCGTGACTAAACATCTGATCTATATCTGCCACTGACAAAAACAGTTACACCTTTAATTTATACAAAAGTCTAAAGACAAAATCTTAAAAAGTCTAGAATGAGTTTTATTGAACAAAGTGATGAAGCTCTGGTCACGTCTCTTTGTTAAATTGCACATTCTGTCACACATCATAATTCTTTAGACAGATTGAAATGTGACTTACGTGTTTGTGTTTTCAGGTCCCTCTTTGTCTCTGGACGAGGTTCACATGTTGCAGAAGTTCTGTCCCCCCTGTGTCCGTGTGTCCACCCCATGGAGAAGTTTGGAGCTGCTCTTGTCCCGGTCCCAGACTCCGGTCCACATCATTTCGCTCTGGTTTGTCTGTGGGTCAGGGGTTTGTCTGTGGGGCTGGTTCTTCTCTGGGGCTGGTTCTTCTCTGGGGCTGGTTGTGGTGCAGCCTGCTCGTGTGCTCGACTGCTGTCCGTGTTACATGCTGGGTTCACAGGATGTGATCATTGATCGCCTCTCGACGGGACAATGCCCCCCTCGTCCCCCTCGTCCCCCTCCCATGCCAGCGGTGCCCAGTCCCCAAACATCAATATCCCCTGTGTCCATGAGGGGTGATATTTGTTTGGGGTGGGTCTCACTGTGGGCCTGCCTCAGTCTCACTTTGTGCTGAAAATGACAGTTGTGAGTAATTGGACAGTGACTGTGCTCATGAAGGTTAATCAGGCCTCTCCACATTATAGGTCACGCATGAACGAGCAGAGCACACAGGACATGGACACTATATGTCCCATATGTCCCATAGGTCTAAGGCCAAAGACAAAGTCAACTGGGCCTTATGCCCAGAGCCCCGGGCCACAGACTCAACGCGGACAGATTATTGAGTGAATAAAACTCCTTTTCTTCACACTGTGGTCATGATGTAGTTCTGAGTATAAACAGGAGCTGTAGTGTCTCAGTCCTTCATGTGGCCGGGGGGGGGGGGTCTCTGTAAATGCAGGTGAATTGATGTGTTTCAGTGATTGATTTGTTCGATCCTTTGTGCCGATGTTAGACTGTGAGTGAGTGCCAGCGCTGTCCTCGGCCTCTGCGGCTCCAGTGCGCTTTACGACAGTGTTCAGAGCCCGGCGCTGGCTGCATAAAAAGACCAGCTGTGCCTGCGGGGTCTTTAATTAGGTTTCCATCGCGCTCTGACAAGTCAATGGAGCATTGATTTGATTTTCCCTTCAGAAGCTGCTGTTATGGTTGTTGAGGCCAGATGCCAGATGTCACACCAGGATCATTGGGTTACACAACCAATGGCTGCTACATTAAGAGACTCACTGGTGTTGGAGCGGAGGGCGGAGGGTGGAGGGCGGAGGGCGGGCTCTGTACTGTTTGTTGACATTCGGCTTAATCTGCCAAATGTCCGCCATGATCTTATACAGAGGAAAGCCACACACTGACCACAAACAGATCAGAGAAAGACGCAGCTGCAGAAAACATGAGCAAAAAACCAGAAAGGCTCTTTGTCAAATAAAATAAACACATAAATAATATCTAACACTCTTGAATCTGTTTATTTTAACTGTACAAAATGACATCACACAGGTCTTTGCTCTCACTCCACTGAAAATCTTTATTTCTTCTGACACGTTGATGACATCTGTATAAAACGTCCTACATCGAGGTGAATTCAGTCTTGAAGTTCAGGGCCGCGCTCCTGTGTCGTATCGTCTGTGCTCTCATTGGCCCTGAGGATCTTAAGCTCCGCCTCCAGAGTGCTGATTCGCTGCAGTAGTTCCTGTTTGTCCCTCTGCGCCTGCACCTCCGTCTGCCTCTCCACCTCCAGAATCTTCCTCTCGTACCAGAGCTCCAGCTGCGAGGACACGGTCTCGAAGAAACGCTGCGTCACCTGAAAAGCACAGGACACTCGTTATGTCACGGGATTAATGAAATAATGATACTATAATTGATACGATAAAGGAAATTACAGCAGATAATATTAGAACTTTTATACATTTACTTTTATATATATATTAACTATTATATTTTAATTCCTAAAGAGCAAATATAGCCTAGCAAATAAATACTGTAATAGTAATAATAATATATTTTTTTATTTTATTTTTTATATATTTTTTTTAATTTTATTTATTTATTTTATTTACGCATTTTTTGTCAGTAATTAATTCTGTGACAAAAAAATGAAAACTGATAAAATATTCAAATCATTGTTCCCTTTGTAGAGTAAATTTGGATATGTTTTAGGTAAAAAAATTAATTAAAAAAAAGAAGCTCTAACAACAAAAAAACAACAAAAATATAATTGTAATTAACAGAATTTTTATGGGTATTTATGTTTATTTTATTTTTTAAACTAAATGAATCCTCATTTCTAAATAAATAAAGTGTCAGAGTGATAATGGACGCACCTCGACAGCGTGCAGGTTGCTCCTCTCCTGGGTGAACGTGGGCTCGGTCGGGGGGTGGTCCATGTAAATCTCGATGGTCGTGTCCTGCTCGTGTCCCACCCTCACCAGCTCCTGTCGTCTGGGCTCCTGTGAGCGCCCCTTCGGTGGGACCCATCTGGGAGCGCAGTCACAGGACACGCTGCTGCTGCTCCCAAAGCCCTCCCCCCTCACAGACCACAGGCCCGAGGACTCAGTGTCCTGCACTTCCACAGGCCGCCTGGAGGTGGCAGCAGGACTCAGCCGCCCATTAGAGCCGGGGAGAGGAAACAGAGCGGCGTTCTCATAGTCGTCTAAAACGCCTGTGTGAGGAAATACTCGAATAGAGCATGTGCATAGTCATAATCAAGAGCAGAGTGCAAAGATTATTGACAAAAATGTATCTTAAAATATTTTTTAATTTCTAAAAATGCATCAGGATGTTGCTAAAATTGCTTTTAAACATCTTGGTCTTGGTCCAAAACTAAACTTAAGAAATAACACTTTAAATTATTATTATTATTAATGTATTAGGTAATTTTTTTTTCGACTACATTATACTCAATATTCAATTTTATAATTTGTTTTTTTATTATTATTATTTATTTTTTTAAGGTAATTTTTTAGACGACATTATACTCAATATTCAATTTTATAATTTGTTTTTTATTATTATTATTTATTTATTTTTTTTAGGTAATTTTTTTAGACGACATTTTACTCAATATTCAAATTTCCCCAAAAGATCAATTTCAGTCTTAGCAATTTTACAATTATCTCCCGTCTAATAGTTATATTATTTATAAGATTAAGAAAATACGATAATCAATACAGATGATTAGAATTACTACACTGGGGTTATACATGCCAAATTACAAAAGAAATGATGCCCCCTAGTGGTGCCTGTTCTAACTGTGCACTGCTTTGATAAAACACAGTCCATGACATAAACTGCACAATTTTAAAATAACTATTGCATCATGAGACGTTAGTTCCTTATGTGACTAAAATAATAAAATAATGTTCCGTACTGTGCATCGTGGCTTTGTCTCTGTTCGTCCCTGGAGACCGGTCCACCTTCATTTCAAAGTACTTCCTGCTGCTCGTCTCCTGCTCTGAGCCCAAACTGCACGACGACCAGGAGGGGGCGATGTTGACGTACGTGGCCAGAGAGGTGCTGCTGTCTCTGGAGAGGACGGACAGGAGAGGGAGGGACTCCAGCTCGGACTCCCCGGAGGACTGTCCCGCCGGGGGGGAGTGCAGGAGCTTACAGTAGGGGGCGCTGGTGGGTGTGGTGGGAGTGTCATTGTTTTTGAGCTGAGACACGCACCAGCTCTGCAGCTCGCCCCGCACACACGCCTGTACAGACAAAACACTCAATCAACACTTCACTGGATTTGAGATCACAGCATCTGTAGAACAATAAAGTTTAATATTTATGACAGAAGTGACAGGGTTTAGTGTTTAATGTTTGTGAGGATGAAACAGGGACAGAAACAGAGAAACTTTATGGAAGATTTACATTTTAAATTCCATAAACTTGATTTATCCGTGTCCCCAGATAAAAGGTAAACATGTTCAAATCAAACACGGTCTTTCCTGATAAAAAGTTGCTGATATATTCCTGGTGTTTTGGCTGTAAAGAAAATCTAATCAGAAAAAACAAAATGAACCTCACGCGAGTCTTTGTGTTTTCAGTGTGAAAATGAAACAGTTTGACCCTAAACCTGAAGGATCTGTCTGATCTGAAGCCACAAAACCTGAACCTAAAGCCCAGCGTCTGCAGCCTCATGAATCAGAGCTCGTGCCTCTGAGGGACGTCTGCAGGTTTGGCCTTTCCAAAAACACTCATGTGCCCTCTGTCGCCCTCTACCTGCAGGTGAAGGTACGGCCACCTCAGGTTCAGTTGTCAGTTTAATAAATTTTTGTGAAAATAAAATTTAAAAGACCCAGAATTCATACAGTTCCTATAAATACTACTATGAACTACATGTTACAATTGTAGTACTACATGTTACTCCTGTAGTACTACATGTTACAACTGTAGTACTACATGTTACTCCTGCAGTACTACATGTTACTCCTGCAGTACTACATGTTACAACTGTAGTACTACATGTTACAACTGTAGTACTACATGTTACTCCTGTAGTACTACATGTTACTCCTGTAGTACTACATGTTACTCCTGTAGTACTACATGTTACTCCTGTAGTACTACATGTTACAACTGTAGTACTACATGTTACTCCTGTAGTACTACATGTTACTCCTGTAGTACTACATGTTACAACTGTAGTACTACATGTTACTCCTGTAGTACTACATGTTACTCCTGTAGTACTACATGTTACAACTGTAGTACATGTTACAACTGTAGTACTACATGTTACAACTGTAGTACTACATGTTACTCCTGTAGTACTACATGTTACAACTGTAGTACTACATGTTACTCCTGTAGTACTACATGTTACTCCTGTAGTACTACATGTTACAACTGTAGTACTACATGTTACTCCTGTAGTACTACATGTTACTCCTGTAGTACTACATGTTACTCCTGTAGTACTACATGTTACAACTGTAGTACATGTTACAACTGTAGTACTACATGTTACAACTGTAGTACTACATGTTACTCCTGTAGTACTACATGTTACAACTGTAGTACTACATGTTACTCCTGTAGTACTACATGTTACTCCTGTAGTACTACATGTTAATTCAATTCAATTCAATTCATTTATTTTTGTAACGCCCAAAATCACAACAACAGTTGTCTGAAGGACGTTCATGTTTTGGTTGATGGGGGAAACCGGAGTACCCGGAGGAAACCCATCCAGACACGAGGAGAAACATGAAAAACTCCACACAGAAAGGCCTGGTGACCCGGGGATCAACCAAACCTTCTGCTGTGAGACATGAGCCACTCAGCCACCGAGATATACACACAAAAACACAACAACACACAAAAACAAAACAACACACAAAAACACAACAACACACAAAAACACAACAACACACAAAAACAAAACAACACACAAAAACACAACAACACACAAAAACACACAACACACAAAAACACACAACACACAAAAACACAACAACACACAAAAACACACAACACACAAAAACACACAACACACAAAAACACAACAACACACAAAAACAAAACAACACACAAAAACACAACAACACACAAAAACACAACAACACACAAAAACAAAACAACACACAAAAACACACAACACACAAAAACACACAACACACAAAAACACAACAACACACAAAAACACACAACACACAAAAACACACAACACACAAAAACACAACAACACACAAAAACACACAACACACAAAAACACACAACACACAAAAACACAACAACACACAAAAACACACAACACACAAAAACACACAACACACAAAAACACAACAACACACAAAAACAAAACAACACACAAAAACACAACAACACACAAAAACACAACAACACACAAAAACAAAACAACACACAAAAACACAACAACACACAAAAACAAAACAACACACAAAAACACAACAACACACAAAAACAAACAACACATAAAAACAAAACAACACACAAAAACAAACAACACACAAAAACACAACAACACATAAAAACAAAACAACACACAAAAACAAACAACACACAAAAACAAACAACACACAAAAACAAAACAACAGGAAAAATCAGACAAAACAAGAAAAATCGGCCAGGTGAGGAGGAGGAAGACCAGACGAGGAGGAGGAAGACCAGGTGAGGAGGAGGAAGACCAGACGAGGAGGAGGAAGACCAGACGAGGAGGAGGAAGACCAGACGAGGAGGAGGAAGACCAGACGAGGAGGAGGAAGACCAGGTGAGGAGGAGGAGAGGGTCCAGCTGTCATCGGGGCATCTGAAAGAGATACACTCCACAGGGGGAGTGGGACAGGGGACAACATGTGAATAGCATTGCTGATGAGAAAATAGGACAAAGCAGAGGATAGTGCTCAGGTTGCCATACTTCCCCCAGCTAGTTACTCCTACTGCAGCCTGTCTTATCCCGGGTTTGTCCCTAACTCCCTCACTATGTAACCTGGTCTATACCGAAGAGGAAGGTTTTAAGCCTGGTCTTAAATACAGAGACTGTGGGGGCCTGTTTAACATCAGCAGGGAGTTGATTCCATAGCACAGGAGCTTGGTAACTGAATGCTCTCCCTCCCACTGTACTTTTGGACACTCTAGGAACCACTAATAGTCCTGCATTCTGAGAGCGGAGTGCTCTGTTTGGCTGGTACGGGACAATAGCATCTTGCAGATAGGATGGGGCCAAACCGTTTAGGGCTTTGTATGTCAGGAGGAGGACTTTGAATTACTCCTGTAATACTACATGTTACGGCTGTAGTACTACATGTTACTCCTGTAGTACTACATGTTACTCCTGTAGTACTACATGTTATGCAGTAGTAGTACCTGTGTGATTCGTGCCTCCTCTCGTCCCAGCGCCGCCTGCTCTTCCATCTTGAACATCAGGTGTCGTCTTTCTGCCGCCGCTCGGGCCGTGTTCATCAGATCCACCACTTTAATCTGAACAAAACACTAATGATTTCACTTTTGTGGTGAAGTGGTGACAAACTCTGAGCTCACAGTAAATGTCCTGAGACTCAAAAACACAAACCATTAAACCACAAACGTGTGGCGATAAACGTGTGACGATAAACATGTAACGACCATGTTCTTCTAATATAAACATGTTAAGACTATGTTCTTCTTAATACATCTTAATAATATTAAAGCCGCAAGCAGCATTGAACGGCCCTTGCGGGCCATGCCTCGCTCTCAGCCGACCCGACACTCCCTGTGGGTGGCGCTGATGCGCTGCTTGCCTCTGTTTTATTTCGGCTGTGGGCTGCACTTGTCACCAAACAAAATCAAAAGACGCTGGAAGCGCTGATGCAAGAAATGCAAAAACTTTTGATGCCCCACTTGTCTAGATGTTCAGTGATATTCAGCCCTGCCGGCGCCGTCAGAGGAGTTGATTAAAATGCGACGTCAGTGAAAACGCTGACTTTGCATTTCGGAATTTTCAATTCAAGATGGCCGACTTCCGGTTTGTCAGGGGGCGTGGCCGTAATAATATGTTTGACATCACTTGTCTGTCTCCCTTTGATGCATTGAGTCAATGGGCGACGACACGTTAGTAAGAACAAATATAAGCACATCCCAGGCCTACGGCGTGGGCTGGTAGGACTCTGGACTCACTTGTGTGAGTTGGGTTTGTGCATTTGACCCAAGTCCCACTGGACAATGAGGTTCGTTCCTCGGTGCTGTATTTGCTCAGATTAATGTGGGAAGAGTCGTTCTAAATGCTCTGGAAAAATAAAATAAAAATATTTAGAAAGAAAAGAGTTATGATTTTTTTCACGCGTATTTTCCTTGTATTGAAGTGAATTTTGACTCATTTGTTCCGTTGTTTTCGTTTGTTCACGTGTGAGATGTCGACTTTGTCCATTGTCGTCTCTCGTGTCGTGGGCTGGACCGACGGGGAGCGGCGCATGTTTATAAAGTTTTGTGCTTTTGTGGAACAGATTAAAGGTGAGCGCCTCTAAAAGTTCCCGCTGTGTCTCGTGGCTCCTGAGCGCCTCACAAAACCACAGGACGCAGACGTGGCTCACACAGAGGGACATGCTGGGGCGACAGTGGCTCAGTGGTTGAGTGTTGGTCCCAACCTGAAGGTCAGAGGATCGAGTCCCGTTCGGACCAAGTTCTGTCATTGTGTCCTTAGGCAAGACACTTCACCCACATTGCCTAGTATGAAAGTGGTGTGTGTGAATGATGGTGGTGGTCGGAGGGGCCGATGGTGCAGATTGGCAGCCTCGCTTCCGTCAGTCTGCCCCAGGGCAGCTGTGGCTACAGTAGTATCTGACCATCACCAAGTGAAATGAATGAATAATGAGTCTAGTGTGGAGCTTTGAGAGGCTTTGACACGACTGTAAAGAGCATTACAAGTGTAAGACATTATTATTATTATTACATGTCGTTGTTTGGATGAACCTGATGTTTTGAGTTTAGTTCAGGGTTTGTTGTTTATGTGCGGTTGTTGCCATGGCGATAAATTGATGTGAAGGTTCCATTGGTCAGTTTTTGGTCTGTGTCCAGCTCGTTTAGACTGGAAACAAAAATCCAGATGGAAATGTTAAATAAAAAAAAAAATTACGGTTACACTTGTTTTACACTTACAAATTTGTAATTTTACACATACAAATCTGAAAATGACGCTCTCACGAGTTCTGAGACATTCGTTGAGCTGAGTTTGTCTCAAAAAGATTGGTGAGCACAGCGACAGCAGGGGGCGGGGCTAGAGGGACCAGGGTCGCTGTGGCAACAGCTAAACTGATTTATAAACAGAAAAGCAGCTAAACTCAGACAGAACATCGTCTTTATGTGATATTATCATGTGCATTACCGTATTTTTCGGACTCTACGTCGCTTCGGAGTATAAGTCGAATTAGCCAAAAAATGCATAAGAAGAAAAAAACATACATTAGTCGCACTGGACTATAAGTCGCATGTTTGGGGGAAATTTATTTAATAAAAATCAGGACCAAGAACAAACATTTCATCTTAAAACGGCAATTCATAATAAAAGCAATACAATAGAGAACAGGCGTACGGTATGCTAACGTAACACACTGAAGGTAAACTGAATACGTGTCTGGTATGTTAACGTAACATACCGTATGAACATTTAGATAACTATAGCATAAAGAACATGCTAAGAGGTTTACCAAACTCTCCATCTCACTCCAAATCACTAAATCCATTGAGCTCGTCATCCTCCGTGTCACTTCTGAACAACTCCGCTAACTCCGGAGGTAGACGAAGCGCCACTTCCTCTTCTGTGCGGCTGACGTCAGACTCGGCATCAGTTTCAATTATTCCGGCCTTTCTGAATCCCCCCAGTGCAGTCTATGATTTTCTTATTGGGGGCATTTTTGTTCAGTCCTTCTCAGTTGTCTCTATGTTGACATTTTAAGTTTTCAGTGGTACAGGTGTAGCAGGTGCTGGTACACACGCCTACAGCGCCCTCTTGCGGTTGTCAGTGTGAAAATAACAAACGTGAAATTATGTTCATTATTATTATAACGAATATAATTATTATGTGTAAAAATTTCACATATAAGTTGATCTGGAGTATAAGTCGCCCCCCTGGCCAAACTATGAAAAAAAGTGCGACTTATAGTCCGGAAAATACGGTATTCACCTTTTAATACGTTCACACCAGGGGAAATTCCGTAGATAAAATGGGCAACAAAAGTGTAAACAAGTTTCTGAGGAAAGACATGTTAGCATTAGCTAGCGCCTGATGCTAGCGAACTTTTCCCCGACTTTTTACACAGAACAGAGCAGCTGCACCGTGAGTTTAACAATGTGAAGAGACGACATGTTTGAGTTCACTTCATCATTCAGCATCTGGACAAACAAAGATACACTCGTCCTAAGTTGTGACTTGTTTCAGAGCCGCTGCCTGAGCCCCGCCCCTGAGCCCCCGCCCCTGAACCCCGCCCCTGAGCCCCGCCCCATGAGCCCTGATCCTGAGCCCCGCCCCTGAGCCCCGCCCCATGAGCCCTGATCCTGAGCCCCCGCCCCTGCCCCTGAGCCCCGCCCCTGAGCCCTGCCCCTGAGCCCTGCCCCTGAGCCCCGCCCCATTAACTGAACTGAACAAAGCTGAGCCAGGAGTCTGTCTCTACATAGTTGTGAGTGTAAAACGATATTTGTAAGTGTAATGTTTTTTGGGGTTTTTTTTCGCCAGTGAACAAATCAACATTCAAACATTTTGGAACAATTGTACCTGCATAAACTTGTCGCCATAGCAACCAAGTGTCATATACAAAAACAGTTACAATAACAACAAGAACAAGACAAAAACAAACAAAAGGTGTGGACCCTGAGCTAAACACAACACATCAGATCATTACAATACAAAGAATAAATGGATTTTTATTTTTACTCATCTATTTTTGTAGATTTTTTTCTTTCCCTGGGTTTCAGAATGATTGCAGAATTTGGACTGTTGCCATAGCAACTCATATTTTAAAACATAATTCATTTTTATATGTTTCATGTATGACATCATCACATTCTAGAATCTGAAATCCACCAATCACAGAACTCTCGGTTGCTTAGAAACCGGGCAGGACATTTTCTCCTTCTCTGATTGGTCGGCTTCTTTGTGATGTCACGCTGAACTTTATGACATCACTGCTGCTTTGTACCAAAGAAAATGTACCAAGACCCAGACGACTAAGAACTCACAACAGTCGACACTGAAGAGGAGAGCACGATTCTAGAGGACAGTTCACTCAGCATCAGTTCAGCTTTTAATTCAGCGTTTGAATTTATCAAATATCAACAAACTCAAAAGGGTTTTCAAAAAACATCACTTGAACTCGATCATTTAGAAATGGGAGACGAGAAAATGAACCATTTCATCAGTCAAGCCGTGGAGCGACATCAGAGCGACTTAAACGGCGCCTGTGACGTCTTTAAATCTGCACTGGACTCTCTCCAGAAAAAGAACGTCGATCTGAGACGAGAGATCCACCAGGCCAAAATGGAGGCTTGCAGCGGGAGAGAGAAATTTATTTTTCTCAAACTCGCAGTGGAAACGGCGTTAGCAGAAAACAACGCCCTTAAAGAGGAGAAGGAGCAGCTCACCAAAAGAAATGACCCCACGATACAGCTCGAAAATACGACGGCAAAAGTGAAAAGACACCAAGAACTTTTGCACGAAGAATGTCAAAGTCTGACATCACACGGAGATGGAGAGGACATTTCAAAAGACGACGAAGCTCAAGTAAAGTTGGAAAATGGTGAAATCCGAGTTGAAAACGAGACAATTCAGGAGGTCCCAGAATCAGACGATTTAACAACTGAACGAGAGACATTTAAGAAAGAAGAAAAACAACTGGAAGATGAGATCGCTGTGTTAAAAAGCCAGAGACACAGTTTGAAAAGCCAGTTTGACACTTTGAAATCTAAATCATCTCAAAGTGAAAACTGGAAACAGCGCCACCTTGAGCTCGTAGCTGAACAGAGTCGTATTCTAGACGATGCCAAACATATAAATGACAAACTGTCGAGCATGAACCTGAAATTGGCTGCAGAGACGAATCTGAGAAGTGGAACGGTGGCAAAGCTGGAAGACGCCTTAATAAGAGAAAATGAGCAGTTAACGCAACATCTCGAGAAAATAATGAAACATCACGACGAGACCATGACAGCAGTGTCTGGATTTAGACAAAAACGCTCGGAAATACAGGAACTTCAACGTCACAATTATAACATTCTGCGAGACATTGAAGATATGGAGAACGAGATCTTCCACCTGAAAGCCTTGACTGTTGCTTCTAAGGAGAATAACACAGAAGTGATGAACATTAAAAACAAGAGGATGGTTGAGAAACAACAGCAACTTCACGATGAACTGAAAAAGATCGTCAAGTCTCAGACAGATACAGATGTTTTGAAGAACTTGAAGAATGAGGCCTTGAGCTTGTATAACCAAATCCACGCATTGACTCTGGAGATTAAAGACACAAGCTCGATAAGAACTCACCTGAAAACGGCACAAAGTGAGAAGAAGTTGCTGACGCAAAGAAATGACATCGCAAAAAGAGGGCTCTTGAAAGTACTGAAGCTTCAGCGTAAGCAGAAACGGTCCGTGGTCCAACACAAACATCTAAATGTGCCACAAGAGAATGAAGAATCACAGAACGGCTCTGTGGAGGTGATGGTTTTGGATCATGCAGTTGGAGATCGTTTGCATGAGGAGTCTGAAAGCTTCGAATCAAAACTGCCTCAAGCAGGAGAGTGGAAACAGCGCCACCTTGAGTTAGAAACAGAGAAAAAATGCACCTTAGAAGATATCGAACATTTCCACAAACAAATATCGATGATGACTCAGGAACTGGCTGAAGATGAGATCTGCAAAAAGAAATGTGCAGACTTAGAGATGATGAACAGCGTCCTGAAAAACAAAAACGAAGAGTGGAAGGAGCATCTCTGTAAAATAACTCAAGAATATGAAGAAAAAGTACGAGCTTTCAACTACAAACAAACTCTCCAGAATATAGAGCGACTAAAGAAATTAAATCACAAAATCCAGCAAGACATTGACAAAACCCAGAGCAGAATTATAAACAGCGTCGTCATATCTGATACTCAGAAGAGAATTGAGCAGGAATTATCAGCTGAGAGAGAGAAACACGAGGAGCTGCTGGAGAAAGTGTCAGACACTCATTGCGAACGGCTCATGCTCAGAGAGTCTGTGGAAAAGCTGCCAGAATTTAAATTTGACATAGAAAACCGCGAAAAGCTCTGCAGCTTGTACAGAGACATTTATGAACTGGAGCGAGATATCGAAAAGGCTCGCCCCATAGAAGTTGATTTGAAGCTGAAAAAATGGATGGAGGAAAGAAATGACGACTTAAAGAAGGAGGTTTCAAGATTGAGGAACTTGAAGAAAGAACAGGACAAGTTACTGCTCAAAAATCTAAATCAGGAGCAGGAAAACGAAATTCTGCGACGAGGGTTTGAGTTCAAACATGAAGTCTACACAGAGCTGTATTTCCAACTGTACAGCAAAGAAGTGGAGATGTTTTTGAACGACGTCTCACAAGAAGAGAAGGGACGATTGGACTAAACCAAGACTAAACCGAGACTAAACCGAGACTAGACCAAGACTAAGGACCAGGACTAAGGACCAGGACTAAGGACCAGGACTAAACCGGGACTTCCTTTTTGTTGGTCCTAAATAAGGTTTGACCTGTTGTCACGTCGCAGCTCGTTGGGGGCAGTGAAGTAACAAAAGGAATTACTTACTTGATTTACCATTTTTCCAAAATGGAAAAATGGTAAATTAAGTGAGTAATTCCCTGATCCCTGATCATTGAATTAAGTGATTTGGTGAACAGGGATGTTAAGACCTAGAGCCGTAACATCTGTCCACAGACCTAGAGCTATGTTAGCGTTTAACATAGAAAGTCCCAAAAGACAGAACTAAACCAGGACTAAACCAGGACTAAACCAGGACTAAACCAGGACTAAACCAGGACTAAACCAGGACTAAACCAGATTTGAATTTGAGTCTTTATCAAAATAAACATTTTAAAACTATTTACAGTCTCGATTTCACTTAAATGAAGCAGAACTCAGGTTTAACTGACAGAACACACAACTGTCTGAGTCATATCGTGAAAATAAAGTCTTTCTAACGATGAGCTTGACTGACACAGATTCTGCACTTTAACCTGTGTGAGGGCGGAGCCTAAGCATCAAACACCTGAGAAACGCCTGTTCTGTCTGGAAATGTCTCAAATATGAGGCATTTCAGTTTTAAATGAAGCTCGTCCCGACATCCCAGAGTCAAAACGTTTGTTTACCTGTTGCTACGGTGACGGAGGCAGATGTACCTTCCAAGATTTTGGGCAATGCATACGGTTATAATTGTTCACTTACACTTGAACTTATCACGACTTAAACTAGGGGAAGTAAAAATTAAAGCCACAAGTGGCATCGAACGGCCCTCGCGGGCCGTGCTTCGCACTCGGCCGGCCCGACTCTCCCTCCTGGAGGCGCTAAAGTGCCAGTTTTGTCTGCAATATTGTGGGTTTGGGCTGTACAAAGTCTACACACACTGGAAGGACTGATGCACAAAATGCAAAAACATGGGTTTTTGAGGCATCGCCATGGCAACACCATACTAAATACAAAGTTGGCCCCTGGACTTTTTTGATGGGGACGACCTGAAGAGTCACTGCACCAAATTTCACGTTCCTTAATGAAGCCACTAAGTTCTTATGAGACTTTGAAATGTACGAAAATGTGCACATTTTCCCATTAGGATAACATAGGCTCTTTGGCACATCGCCATGGCAACACAGTGAAAGATATGACATGGGTTCCATTGACTTTTTGGATCAGGATGACAGGAAGAGTCATGATGCCAAATTAGACATTATTCCATGAAACATATTTTTCTGATGAATGGAACATTTGGGAGGTTTCCCATGAGGATAAACATCGACACAACACAGTGTTTGTCACAATAACATGTCACAAGAACAAATCTGCACATCCCAGGCCTACGGCGTGGGCCGGTAGGACTCTGGACTCAGGGCAGGGGGCGACGGGGCTTTACGTGTAAATTCGTGAAAACAGACTGCAGCGGTGAGTGCACGGGCGAATTCGCCCATGTGCTCATCGATGCTGAAGCATTAGGCCCTACGCCCTGTAGGGGCTCGGGCCTAAATATTGACCTGTTCTCTGTTGCGTCGGTCCATTTGTCCGATTCTGCTGTTTATTTCTTCCTGGACGTTTAGGATCTGGAGCCTCATCTCTTCCTGAGTCGACTTCAGCTCATTCTCCAGTTTCTTAAACAGCGGCTTACAGTGACAGCCATTAGCAGGCAACTAAATAAATAAATAAATATCAGATAAAATATTAAAAATGTGAATGTATTTGAGTATCACTGCACACAGCTGTACAACCTAATGTCATGTCTAAGCTACTGTTTCCATTTTGTTGCTTTATTTCTTCACTACTTCTTGATATATTTTAACTTATTTTATTTAGCTGTACATGTGTATAATTCTGTGTAGCTCCTGTGTTATGGTGTGGTCTTTTTGCCATTCTCTGCTAAAGCTTTTGTTCTATAAGTAAAAGAAAAGTTCAAAGTTTCTGCAACAAACAGAACACCAGGAGATAAACATTCTGTACGTTGTTGATGTAACTTTGGTTCAACTTTTTGTTGCATTTTCACACATTTAACTGTTCCATCTGTGCAGATATATATATATATATATATATTTACAGTTCACATTCACCCGTCTCCAGACCTGTCTCACGTTGCCGTCCTTGTCTCTGTATAAGGTGTAAAGTTGGTACGACTTTCCAAACTGGAGATGTGCATCATCAGCGTCGTCAAACAAATGATGTTTTCTGTCACGATTCTTCACATTTTTCTCAACCCGAATCTTGACCTGAAAAAAAAAAATAAAAGAGGTCACTTCATAAACAGACAGTAAAATGACCTCAGTGTAAATGAAGTTTTTGTTTAAAGCTGCACGTGGTTCCGCAGTTTGGCATTAAACATTTATTCAAAACATTCTTCTTATGACTGAGGTCCACAGTTTAAATGTTAAAATCCACACTACGGAACTTTTCAGATAAAGAAAAAACTTCCATTGTTCTCCTGGGGGACTTCAACGCCCATGTGGGTAACGACAGTGACACTTGGAGGGGCGTGATTGGGAGGAACGGCCTCCCCGATCTGAACCCGAGTGGTGTTTTGTTATTGGACTTCTGTGCTAGTCACAGTTTGTCCATAACAAACACCATGTTCGAGCACAAGGGTGTCCATCGGTGCACGTGGCACCAGGACACTCTAGGTCGGAGGTCGATGATCGACTTTGTTGTCGTGTCATCTGACCTCCGACCGCGTGTCTTGGACACTCGGGTGAAGAGAGGGGCTGAGCTGTCAACTGATCACCACCTGGTGGTGAGTTGGATCCGCTGGCGGAGGAGGAAGCCGGACAGACCTGGCAGGCCCAAGCGCATTGTGAGGGTCTGCTGGGAACGTCTGGCGGAGCCCTCCGTCAGGGGGGTCTTCAACTCCCACCTCCGGGAGAGCTTCTCCCTGATCCCGGGGGAGGTTGGAGACATGGACTCCGAGTGGGCCATGTTCTCCACCTCTATTGTTGATGCGGCTGCTCGTAGCTGTGGTCGTAAGGTCTGTGGTGCTTGTCGCGGCGGCAATCCCCGAACCCGGTGGTGGACACCGGAAGTAAGGGATGCCGTCAAGCTGAAGAAGGAGTCCTATCGAGCCTTGTTGGCTCGTGGGACTCCTGAGGCAGCTGATGAGTACTGGCGGGCCAAGCGTGCCGCGGCTCGGGCAGTCACAGAGGCAAAAACTCGGGGTTGGGAGGAGTTCGGGGAGGCCATGGAGGAGGACTATCGGACGGCCTCAAAGAGATTCTGGCAAACCGTCCGACGCCTCAGGAGGGGGAAGCAGTGCTTCACCAACACTGTTTACAGTGCGGGTGGAGAGCTGCTGACCTCGACTGGGGATGTTGTTGGGCGGTGGAAGGAATACTTTGAGGATCTCCTCAATCCCACTGTCACGTCTTCAGAGGAGGAAGCAGAAACTGGGGACCCAGAGGCGGACTCGTCCATCACCCTGGCTGAAGTCACTGAGGTGGTTAAAGCTCCTCGGTGGCTCCGGGGGTGGATGAGATCCGTCCTGAGTACCTCAAGTCTCTGGATGTTGTGGGGCTGTCTTGGTTGACACGTCTCTGCAACATCGCGTGGCGGTCGGGGACAGTACCTGTGGAATGGCAGACCGGGGTGGTGGTCCCTCTGTATAAGAAGGGGGACCGGAGGGTGTGTTCCAATTACAGGGGAATCACACTCCTCAGCCTTCCCGGTAAGGTCTATTCCAGGGTACTGGAGAGGAGAATCCGACCGATAGTCGAACCTCGGATTCAGGAGGAGCAGTGTGGTTTTCGTCCTGGTCGTGGAACACTGGACCAGCTCTATACTCTCCATCGGGTCCTCGAGGCTCATGGGAGTTTGCCCAACCAGTCCACATGTGTTTTGTGGATCTGGAGAAGGCATTCGACCGTGTCCCTCGTGGTGTCCTTTGGGGGGTGCTCTGGGAGTATGGGGTCCGGGGCTCTTTGCTAAGGGCTGTCCGGTCCCTGTATGACCGGAGCAGGAGCTGTGTTCGCATTGCCGGCAGTAAGTCAGACCTGTTCCCGGTGCATGTTGGACTCCGCCAGGGCTGCCCTTTGTCACCGGTTCTGTTCATTATATTTATGGACAGAATTTCTAGGCGCAGCCAGGGGCCGGAGGGGGTCTGGTTCAGGGGCCGGAGGGGGTCTGGTTCGGGAACCACAGGATTTCATCTCTGCTGTTTGCAGATGATGTTGTCCTGATGCTTCTTCGAGCCAGGACCTGCAGCACTGGGGCGGTTTGCAGCCGAGTGTGAAGTGTCTGGGATGAGAATCAGCTCCTCCAAATCCGAGGCCATGGTTCTCCACCGGAAAAAGGTGGTTTGCTCTCTCCGGGTGGAGAGTCTCTGCGGTCGCTGTATCGGTCCGTTGTGGTAAAGAAGGAGCTGAGCCCAAAGGCGAAGCTCTGGATTTACCTCAGTCTACGTTCCTACCCTCACCTATGGTCATGAGCTCTGGGTAATGACCGAAAGGACAAGATCGTGGATACAAGCGGCTGAAATGGGCTTCCTCCGCAGAGTGGCCGGGCGCACCCTTAGGGATAGGGTGAGGAGCTCGGTCACACGAGAGGAGCTCGGAGTAGAGCCGCTGCTCCTACACATTGAGAGGAACCAGCTGAGGCTCGGGCATCTGCTCAGGATGCCTCCTGGACGCCTCCCTAGGGAGGTGTTCTGGGCATGTCCCACCGGGAGGAGGCCCCGGGGAAGACCCAGGACACGCTGGAGGGACTATGTCTCTCTGGCCTGGGAACACCTTGGGGTCCCACCGGAGGAGCTGGAGGACGTGTCTGGGGTGAGGGAAGTCTGTGAGTCCCTGCTTAGACTGATGCCCCCGCGACCCGGCCCCGGATAAGAGGAAGAAAATGGATGGATGGATGGAAAAACTTCTCAGGCATTAATATGAAAGCTGCAACTAATTAATAAATAATAATACTAATAATACTACTACTGCTACTACTACAACAATTATTACTACTACCACTAATAATAATAATAATAATAATAATAATATTAATAATGATAAAAAAATATAATAATAAAATAATAATAATAATAATAATAAATAAATAAAAATAATAATAACAAATAAAAATAATAGATGGATACATAAATAAATAAATAAACAAATAAATAATTGTCATAAAAAATCCTTGTGGTCATCTGAGTGATAAACCTGTTCTCACGACCCGTTTAGTCCAGATATTTATTCCAATAATCACAAACACACACAGTTGTGGTTAATCTGATGTTTTTTTCAATAATATTAATTTAAATGAATAATTGGACGATGTCGGGGATATTTATTGCACCTTTCATCACTGGTTAAACTCATCAGAGCTCGTTTACCTTGTCTTCCTGTTCCCGGGTCGTGCGGTTGCCGTGGGAGACGGGATTGGTGGCGCGCTCGGGGTAAAGTCGGTGAGTTTTAAAGCTCTTTGATTGTCCCTGTGGTTCGACACTCGGGACGTCCTCTGTGGCCGAACTGCTGCCCTGCTCCGCCAGCGTCTGAAAAGACAAGAAAAACACAATTATTTCACTCAAATCGACTCAGGTTTATGCAGACGGCACATTTAAAAGTTTCAGCTGGACAAAGTGCTTCATATAAAAGTGAACAGATCATACGATAAGAAAAGAACAACAAACACAAAGACGTCCGGTCTGGCTCGTGTTAAATGCCAGGGAGAATATATGAATTAAATGAAAAGACTTTAAACTGACTTGATTTACTTCAGCCTCCACTCGACACGCAGACTGGCTCCTTTGTCTTTCTCTTTGTTTTTTCACAGTCCTTCCTCTTAGAAAACAGCGCACCTGACAGGATAAATACATTCTACAGTAACATTAAGTATAAAACATGTACAATAAAAGTGTAAAAACATGAAGCTGACCTGAGGAGCTCGGGCCAGAAGCACAGCCAACTCTCTGTGGTTGTTCTCTCTGGCTTTGTCCAGAGCCGTTCTACCTGCCTGGAAAAAAGTAAATCAATCAATCAATCAATCAAACTTTATGTGTACAGCACTTTACAACAGCAAAAACTGAAAAAAAAAGTGTAAAATGTAAAAACAACAACAAAAATTCTATATACAAAACAACAAATAATAAAAACAGTCATATATCAACATGTACTGGAAATAAAAAAGAAATAAATGGAACTTAAATAAATATATATATATATATATATATATATATATATATATATATATATATAAAAATAGTGTCTAATCATTTGTTTTAAGGCGTCAAACTCATTTTCACTGAAGTCACATCAGTAAAATGGGCCAGATGTGACAGTACGGCAGGATAAAAGTCACTGAATGGAAACAAATGTCACGTAAAATAAATATAATTACTTTATAACTTGTTAAATAAATGTTTCTGTATTTATTATTTATTCAAGTTGCAAATATCATGTCTGTGTAACTGTCTGTCCTGACAAACTCACATTTTTAACACAGACCTTCAGCTTCAAAAACAGCCTTTTACAGCCTTTTAATCTTTGGACAACTTATTGTTTTTCTTGAGTTCTAACTTTTGAATAATTAGCTCTGTGTTTGGTGTCTCGCCTCCTTGAAGCACAAACTTGTCTTCATCTGTATCATAAAAACAGCTTTGTGTGGAGTCGGTGAGGTGTTATTTACGTTGTTTCTGAGGTTCGCGTCGATTCCGGCCTCTAACAGGAGCTGGACGGTTTTCTTATGGTTCAGAGCAGCAGCGACGTGGAGCGCGGTGTCTCCTCTCTGTGGACACGAGGACAAAAACACACAGGAAACAAGCGTGAAATAAAAACTCTTTTGTTGTTTAATTTGTGTTTCAGCTAAAAAGATGAAGCGCCTGGACATTTACAGTGTAAATAATCCAGTCCTTTACTCGATTATTCAGACAATGGAGTCTTAGTCGATCAAAATTACAATGATTTTATTTCGATTTTAGGCTTTTATACGATACAAGAGCAGAACAGTGAGGTATGTCCTGAGTTTAGCTAAAGATTTGTACATGTGGGAGTTTAAACTGCATGTTAATCAGATAAATACAGTTTCCTAGGACCTTTCTGTATAAATTGTTTTTGCATAAATTGTTTTTGCATGAACTCACGGGATGAGACGATATACGATAATATAATTAATCACGATAAAAAAGGTCCACAATTAATCGTTTGTGGCATTTTTTAATAACTGTGATCATTGCACACGATTATAATTGTCATTACGGCTCCAGACAGACTCATGTTTCAGTTTCATAGTGTTTAGATATTAGTTCTGGTGTTTGTCCACAAGGGGGCGCTCTGTCGTAGCAGTGACACTTGTTTCTTCTGTGTCTGTGGCTCGTGGGCAGTGGATCCTGATCCCAGTGACTCCACACATTTATATCCTCCACTGAAGAAGGTGAAGTCTGATGTGTGGAATTATTATGGATTTGAAAAACAAGAGCAACAAGATGAGCCACCGATCTGCAGAGTCTGAAGGAGAAAAGATACGGCTCAGAGGGGAAACGCGAGCGACAAACGCGAGCGACGAACAGACGCACATTTACGACACAAACATCTGCATCGTTTGACAAAGTTGAGCCAAAAATCTCCATCTTAAGAAACACACCATGAGAAATAAACTATTGAATGTAGTTTGTGTTTGGATTTGTGTGAATCTGTGTTTGTGTCGACTTTGCTATCGCTAGGTTAGCACAGTTTGCTAACAGCGGCGCAGGGTTTTACAACAATCATGAATTAATCTGAAAATATAAAACCTCCAAGGACCTGGTGTCACGTGTGAGGACATTAAACTGCCTCGGTTTAATAATTATCATAACATCTTTAATCGTGATTATTTTAGTCACAATAATCATGAGTCTAAACTTTAATATCGTCCCTACTCACATACAGTCTTTTAAATGCAGTTACATGGTCAGATACAGAGACACTGAATAGTTTTGAGTTTTGTCTCTTTTTATTCTACTGATCGAACAGCGGGACAGGCCTTTAGTCGACTACGTTACTACCGAGGGTCCCCCAAATGGGGGACACTGGGAAGTGTATTTTTGTTTCGCCATGAGCCAACACATTAATCACGGAAAATACATTAATGTGGCACATCAAATTAAACAGCACCGCTAGAGCTACAAGGCTATGTAAACTATTTTCACCGTCCACAAACACAACTCAGATGACACCCAAGAGAACACCTCAAAACCAAATCCTCCAACCTCAGTTTGGCCAAACCACTCGCCGCATTTACGGCTCCACAACAGCCGTACTTCACGCTACCCACACAAACAACCTCTCAAATGAAAGCAGAGAGTCTACCGGTTCCAAAGATATAAGCCCCAGCACTGTACACCAAAGCATCGCGGAGATATAAGCCAGTGCATCAGATCACAAAACACTGCTTTTCAAAACCACATTAGTAAAAAATGTCTGACCTTCTTCTTCTTCTTCTTCTTCTAATAGTGTTTTATGGCGGTTGGCACGCAACTAGAAATGGTGCATTACCGCCACCATCCGGTATGGAGTGTGGGCCGGGACGACCCCAATAGCCTTTCTATACCCTCTTTATCAGTTTTGTGGAGATAAGATACTTTGTTATTGCTCTGAGTACACAATCTTGTTTAAATCCTTGTAAAATGTCTTTTAATTCGCAGCGAATACTATTCTGATGAAGTCTAATTGTCTTTCCTTTGTCGTCTTGCCGTGAAAAGTTTATTCCGTTTGTAAATAAAAGCTATTTCCTGTTAGCCCCGACTGTTGTCCGTCACTTAAAACAGTCCGAGTGGTCCAATAGTGATATATGGTTCCTACCGAGCGTTTACTGTAAACCAATGGAGGAGCATGGCACTTTCACATGGCTTTGTTTTTCCCCTTCTGGTTGGCTGACTGTGTTGTCAATCTTGTATTGCAAGTTATCGCCTTTTTCTATTGGCTTTCACGATTCCAGAGAGGTGTCACTCATGCATATTGACCAATCCGCTGGGGAGTAAAGTCCGCGCGTACAGTAAGCACGCTTGTGTGCGTAACAGCGCCTTGACGCACAGGACACAGAGCGCACCGGACAAACTTAGATTTGCTTTTTTCACTAAATTCATCTCTAAAAAATCATTCAAATGCTTTATGCGGTCACTTTATTTGTAGGGGAAACATTCATATACACATATATTTATTATAATTATTAATTAATAATTATTAATTTAATACAAAAAAATTTAAAATGCCAAAAAATGTTTTCTTTAGGTCTACTGAACACCATTAGTGATATAAAAATGAAAATATGTAAGTTTTACATGACAGAAATGCAAATGGCACTATGTGTGCCAAATGGTGCCAAAATGGACACCTCGCCTGACATTCCTGTATTAAAATCTCTCTTTTTTTGATCTGCTTCATCTAATCAGTTTCAACCTTTGCAGAAATAATGTTCACATGTTTGGTTCCTATTTTATGAAGTAAAAAGGCTATGTTAGCAACATTCCAAAGAGTTATTCATCATAAAACATGTTTTTTTTTTTTTTTAGGCAAGGCTAAACAAATCTAAATTTTTGCTGTGTTTCATCCTAATTTTCTCTTTATCAGTAACACATACATGGATAAATGACATATCAAATTATTCTGCCCAATGATCCCTTTACAATGGCACAAAAATCATTGAAATCCACCTTGGGGTTGCTGAAATAGACCAGTTTATAAATGGATATATTTTTCGAAAATAGGCTTAGGTAGTAACGGGCTAATAAATAAAACATAAATAAATGAAAAATAAAATGATGTTTGGACCATGTGGGAATAAACTGTGTGGAAGTAAACTACAATATTTTGACAGGACTTTAAATCTGTTTAAATCCGCGCTTTGAGTCCCACCTCATTCTTCTCGGTCAAAGAGCACTGAGAGCTGACGAGGAGTTTGACCACGTCTCTGTTGTCGTAGCGAGCGGCCATGTGCAAACACGTCTCTCCCGTCTACAAACAAACATGTGAATGAACACGGAGTACTCGGGTTAAAGTACTTTCATATATGAGACTGACATTGTTCTTTGCGTCAATGCTCGAGCCTCCGAGCAGCAGGAGGCGCAAGGACGGAACATGTGAGTTTAGAGAAGCCAAGTGAAGAGGAATGTTTCCCGCCTGTCAGGCAAGAACAGTGTTAAACTCCAGTAAATATACAATCAAATATCAATACATGAGATATATCTATGCTTTAATCTTGACGTGTGGAAGAGAAACACCCTAAAAACCTTTATCTACTTTAGATTAAGAACCGTTTAGGCTGTGATTAATAATAACACAAAGGCCAAACTACAGTAGATAGATTTGGCTAATCAGTTGTAGGTGTAGAGAAAGTAGAAAAGGTTTTAGACACAGAAATCATCTAGACACAGTTTTTGAAATCTGGACTGGACTTCCATCCTGAAGTCATTTAATGTGATAGTACTGTCCTGAGAAATCCTGCCCCTAGTGGAGGAGTTTTAAAGTGATCCTGCCCGTCCCAGGACAGTGTCGCTGAAAGAGCTTGTACCTTGTTTCTAACATCGACGTCCGCTCCTGCTTTCACCAACAGTTTGACGCACAGAGAGAAGCCGTGCCAGGACGCTTCATGTAGAGCCGTGTTACCATCCTGTTCAAAACACAACATTAACACACAGTTTTTTTTTTAACCCCACTATGTGTTTGTTTGTCATACTCTGTCCTGCAGGTCCACAGCACAGCCCCCCTGGATCAGGGCAGACATGGTCTCACTGTTCCCCACCATCGCAGCTCGGTGCAGGGCCGTGCGCCGCCTGTGGCCCCAGTGAGACGCACGAGTCTGTTCACCCATCAGCGCTCAGGCCTGTGAGATGAACTGTACACAAGGACTGCAAATAATACACACTTATATATAATACACTTATATATTCTGTAAAATGATGAAAGATGTCTAAATGTTTCCTTTACATTTGGAATCTATTCGTATAATTTGGGATATGTAACTATAACTTTAACCCTAATCCTACAGTGTCATTTCCTGGATTCTTTCCCTCATTCTGTCTCACAGCTGAAGTGAAACTATGATGAAAATTACAGGCCTCTCTCGTCTTTTTAAGTGGAAGAACTTGAACAATTGGGGCTGAATAAATACTTCCAGATTTAGTCCAGGTTTAGTCCTGGTCCCTGGAAAGTTTTGATAAAGGCCTGGAAAAAAGAAGTCCTTTTTTGCCGTATTGTACATTTACCATCAAGGGTCCACCTTAGACAGGACTTTGCCTTTTAATCGATACATAATCAAACATGTTTGTGATTAGAAAACTCAGAGGCGAGTCCTTTTGGACTCACATTTTAACCCCATTAGACGATGAGATTCAAACTCTAACCCACAGTGTGTCTCGTGGCCCTGATGCTCCTGACCTACATGTCAAAGGCTTCCCCCGTCTCTGCTGTGGATTATTGTCAATCCCAGGGGTCGATCTCTAATCTGAGGCGCTGATTCATAACAGCCTTAACATGGAAACTACCTACGCCTCATCCTAATCCCACCTACACGCATCACAGCCAGTCCATCCCATATATGGTCTGGGGAGATTACTCTAGAGAAAAGTTAATAATAATAAAAAAATAATAAATTAAAAAAAAAAAGTTTACCCGTACAAAATACATTATAGTATTTTTTTGTTTTTTTGTATTTTTTATTTATATTTTTTGCTTTATTAATCTGAATGGATACATAAGATTACACTTTGAGCCGTGTTTTATTCCTGATGTAGAATTAGTTTAGTCTTAATCTTGTCCTGGTTTAGTCCTTCCAGATTCAGAGTTTACTTGTAATTTAGCCCCAATTCTACATTTTATAACTAAACTACACCACACTATCAGACTGTCTATTTTAGTGCAAGAATTATATTAAATAATAAATATAATTTGGGGACAAAATGGCAAACTGCACCATCTGTCATTAATAGTGTGACTTTTTAAGGTCTTTTTTTTTTTGCAAGTTGCTAAAAGCTCATGGATTTTCTGTCCTGTACAAACAGAATAAAGCATTAGTCCATAAATATTGCCCCTCTTTGGTCCTAAACCAGCACCAAACTAAATCAAAAAACAAACTCAAAACAAACATAATCTGCATGGACTATGGTTCAAACCAGGACACACATTTGTGACACTGGACAAATGGTCGTACGAGGATAAGTCATGTGAGGAGACATGAATGAATGAATTTGTCATTTAATAAACAAAATAGTCACATTTCTTTCCATTGTCTCTACACGTCTCATTTAAAAACATACAACCTCATCACTGATCATTAGAAATGACTGAATCTCTGTTGAAATTCTATTAAATACATTCTATTAACTGCATTTGAACAGCACAAGTCGCACACAAAGTAAATGAAAGTGATTTACAGAATAAGAAAAACATTAAAATAACAATACAACAAATCAAAACATAAATAATTACAAAAACTATTATAAAATGTACAATAAAAGAGAAGACCCCTCCAAAATAAAGAACAAATAAACCCTTTTTTACCTTATTTTGTGAAGTTTCAGCCATGCAGCCCAAAAATGTAAAATCCTCAAATGTAACAGAGACAGATTCAGAGGCGACGCTGCAGCCGCTCACAGAACTGCACAGCTGTCGTGGAGAATTATCGCTGGGGCAGTTCTGGTTTGTGACCAGGTTTAATCCACGTCCTGCTCCTCCCTCACGGGACGAGTCCTGACCCTGTAAGAAATGAATTTGACTCTTGTGGGACAGTATTTGGTATTTGAGCTGTAACTACAGAAATAAAGATCTGGGGATTAAAACAAAACATGCAGCACAAGAAAGATGATCAGACGCTTTGGACGAGACAGAAGAGAATCACAGTTTGTCCAGAGTAAAACAGTCAGAGGATAAATGAGGATCAGGTACTGAGACCCTCAAATACAAGATATTACAACATGAGGGATTTGTATATTTGTGGGGACCATAAAACCAAACTGTACTCGGTAAAAGAAGTAAAAATGTGTTACAGGGACAGATTGTAAGATTTAGATTTTAAATTTCATAAACATGAATTATTTGTGTTGTCAGATATGAGACAATTTCAAATCAAATATTTATTTTACTAATGGGTCCTGGTTTAGTCCTGGTTTAGTCCAGGTTTAGTCCAGGTTTAGTCCAGGTTTAGTCCAGGTTTAGTCCAGGTTTAGTCCTGGTTTAGTCCAGGTTTAGTCCAGGTTTAGTCCAGGTTTAGTCCAGGTTTAGTCCAGGTTTAGTCCTGGTTTAGTCCAGGTTTAGTCCAGGTTTAGTCCTGGTTTAGTTTTTTGATAAAGTCTTGGGGGGAAAAAAGTCCTTAAAAGTTTTGCAAAAGTCCTGGAACATTTTTTATAAAGTCCTGGAAAAAAGTGCTGGAAAGTTTTGATAAAGGCCTGGAAAGTTTTGCAAAAGTCCTGTAAAGTTTTGATAAAGGCCTGGGAAAAAAAGTCCTGGAAAGTTTTGATAAAGTCCTGGAAAGTTTTGATAAAGGCCTGGAAAAAAGAAGTCCTGGAAAGTTTTGATAAAGTCCTGGAAAGTTTTGATAAAGTCCTGGAAAGTTTTGATAAAGGCCTGGAAAGTTTTAATAAAGTCCAGGAAAGTTTTGATAGAGGCCTGGAAAGTTTTGATTAAGTCCTGGGAAAAAAAAGTCCTGGAAAGTTTTGATAAAGTCCTGGAAAGTTTTGATAAAGTCCTGGAAAGTTTTGATAAAGGCCTGGAAAGTTTTAATAAAGTCCAGGAAAGTTTTGATAAAGGCCTGGAAAAAAGAAGTCCTGTAAAGTAATATCTTTTAAAAACAGTAAGTGCTGGTGCTGCGTACAAAAGTAAACCAGAGCTGTTTGTAACGGTGCAAAGTCTAAATCCAAACATGACAAACGTTCAGTGTAAATCTAAACTCGTGTTACTTTCCTCCTTGTAAACGGCACATTCATATTTCCTGTACCAGCTTGTACTTTTTGACATTCCCTTGGTCTGAAAAAACTGTTTCATAATAAAACAGGAGTGGACATGTGACCTTTATTATTATGTTCTTCATAAACTTGCACATCCATAAGCAGCACACATGTGGCTCATGGCACTAAGGAAAGAATGAACTGGTATTTAGATTTTGGTGTTGGGCTGGTCCAGATGAATTCGGCCGCGACTCTGGAGGTGGAAGAGCAGTGTAATAATACAGACAGAGATTTGTGGGAGTGACAGGCTGCAACAGCCTCCTCCCAGTCCGCACAAGGATGTTGAGTTGAATGTGTGATGTTCTGGTTCTTTGTAGGGCTCCTCACCATTGGATGTGGTACCCAACCCGGGAACACCCGGCCTGTGTTAGGACCGGACTTTTAGCAAAATGCAATCGCTACCACCACCTCAAACCACCACCTCAACATGGTGCAGGGATTTGAGCCTGAATGATCCTGGAGCTGTCGGGGCTTTGTGCCCCTGGTCGGGTCACCCAGGGCAAACAGGTCCAGGGGGACGGCTCAGAATGTGCAATGAGTGGAATGTGCAACTATGGGAACTGTGCAATTTGTGTCATGTGCAATTTCTATGTTGACCCTTTCGTGAGCCCAGCCCTTGGGACGGCGGATGGAAATGATCCTTTGGCTATAATCTGGAGTGTTTATGTTCATGTGGAATCGTGTCTGTTCATCAACATGTATTTGTCACAATCAAATAAATAAAATAACAGTACTCACTCAGCAGACAACATCTGGTCTGATACTGAGCAGCATTTGTGATGGGATCTCAATATCTGACCTCCCATTCCAAGGTCAATCAAACATCATCCACACTTTAAATGTTTAACACGGACTTCACACCCATCTGGGACAATACAGACCTACGAGACAAGAAACACATGCACTTCTGCTCATGGAAAGAGAAAGGAATCACAGCATATATTTATGTTTATGTTTAAGTTTGGGAGAGTGGTTGTACTAATGTATTTGTTGTACTCGTTACCTGCCTTGGGACTGCGGATGTAAATTAGCTCTGTAGCTATAATCCGGCATATTTACATTTGTTCACAACAGATGTTCATTAATGTGCATTGTCCCTATCAAATAAATAAATAAATAAATAAATAAATAAATAAATAAATAAATAAATAAATAAATAAATAAATAAATAAATAAATAAATAAATAAATAAATAAATAAATAAATAAATAAATAAATAAATAAATAAATAAATAAATAAATAAGACAGCAGACTGGTTTCTTTCCCACACTTGGTCCAGAAGTTCAGCATCAGGGAAACACAAAACCCAGAATACCACCAACTCAAATCTGTGATCCAAAGAGTTTAAAATACTAAAAAATTCATTCCCCCCACACGTCTCAAGAATAATAAATATTAAATCAACAAAAAAACAAACAGCCAATATCCAGAGAATCATCTCACACTTTTTGCAAAACAACTGAACTCACTTAACTACAGATTCTTGTTTATTTTATTACAGTCATTAATTTTTCCCATGTTTTCTGTGTCAAAAGTGGCTCCTAAATTATTATTATTATTATTGCTATTGTTATCATTTTTATGTATTATTATTATTATTATTATTATTATTATTATTATTATTAGGCCCGAGCCTGGGACAACTCATTAAAACCGCGTTTCCATTCCAAAGTCTAGATTTGGATCTCTGGAACTTGAAGAAAATTGACCAAAACGTGTGATCTCCTGTAAGTTTCACAGGACTTCTCAAGTATTTGTATGGCAGAAGTGAACAAAAAATAGACAGTGTGGAACGGGAAAGTAGGTGTAGTGTACGATGATGAACCCTGCTGAAGTGCTTTATTCAGTGGATCATGGAGTTTTGGTTTGTCTTTGGTATAGGCACAGACACAGAGTGTGGTTGATTGTTAGTTTCTTGTACTTGCTCTGCATCTTCTCTAGTTTGTTTGTAGCACATGAATCTGCCTCGATCCAAGCATCACCAAAGGGATCAGACTGGATCTCCCTGGGATAGTAAACTCCAATGATTCTCAAAACAGACTCATATCTCAGATCTGATAAAGTTATCTATACTGTACAAAGATAAGCTTTTTAACAAGCTGATGTGTGAAAGTGAAAGTACTCTTATCTCCACACATTGTAAAGTGAATTGTCTCAAGAACTTAAATCCAGAGAAATCACCAAATACAGTGGATATAAAAAGTCGACATACGCTTGTTCAAATGCCAGGTTTTTGTTATGTAAAGAAATTACATCAAGATAAATCATTTCACAATTTTTTTCCACTTTTCATGTGACCTATAACCTGTACAATGCAACTGAAAAACAAACAAACAAACAAATCTTTCAGGGAGGTGAAGTAAAAATAAACAACTGAGATAATGTGTTTGCATAAGTGTGGACTCCCTTTTATCTCTGGGGATGTGGCTGTGCTCAGATTTAACCGATTCCATTCAAACTCATGTTAAACTGGAGTCGGCACACACCTGTCACCAACTAAAGTCTCTGATCAACCCCAAATAAAGGTCAGCTGTTCTGGTAGGCTTTTCCTCACATTTTTGTAGACACATCGTCCAGCGCAACAAATGGTCCACAGAGAACTTCCAAAGCATCAGGGGGATCTCATTATTCAAAGATATCAGTCAGGTGAAGGCTACAAAAGAATTTCCAAGGATTTAAATATACCATGGAACACAGTGAAGACCGTCATCATCAAGTGGAGAAAATATGGCCCAACAGTGACGTTAAAAGAACAGGACGTCCATCCGAAGTTGATTATAAGACGAGAAGAAAACTAGTCAGGGAGGCTGCAAAGAGGCCGACAGCATCACTGAAGGAGCAGCAGGAATTTCTGTCCGGTCCTGTCTGTGTTCTACATGTGACAACAATCTCCCGTCTCCTTCATATGTCTGGGCTATGGGGCAGGGGGCAAGATGGAAGCCTTGAAAAACATCCAAGCCTGACTTAATTTTGCAAAAAGACATCTGAAATCTCCCAAGCGCATGTGGGAAAATGTGTTATTGTCTATTTTGGACAAAATTTCAAAAAGTATATTTGGCACAAAACCAACTGCTCATCACCAAAATAACCCCACACCTACAGGGAAGCGGGTGGTGGCAGCGTCAGGATTTAGGGCTGTTTTCCTTCAACTGGAACTGGGGCTTTAGTCAGGGTGGAGGGAATTATGAACAGGCCCAAATACCAGTCAGTGTTGGCACAAAACCTTCGGCCTTTTGTTAGAAAGATGAAGATGAAGAGGAACTTCATCTTTCAGACAATGACCCAAAGCACAAATCTAAATGGACAAAAGAACAGTCCAGACCTGAGTCCCACTGAACACACCTGTGAGGTGATCTGAAGACGGCTGTGCACAGGAGATGCTCTTGTAATCTGTCACATTTGGAGCAGTTTTGCCAAAAAGAGTGGACAAGTTTTGCCACATCAACATGTGCCACGAGAGGCTCCTACTCAAAAAGACTGAGCGCTGTAATAAAAGCCAAAGTGCAACAAAGTATTAGTTTAAGGGTGTCCATATTTATGCCACCAGGTTATTTTAACTTTTTTATTTTATATTTTTCCCCTTCAAAATTTTAAGTTTGTTTTGTATTGTCCAGGTTATACGTCACATTAAAGGTAGAAAAAGTTGTGAAATTATTTGTCTGGCTGTCATTATTTTACATGACAAAAACCTGTCATTTGTGCAGGGGTGTGTAGACTTTTTATATCCACTGTACATTTTTATTGCTAATAAACATAATTCTTATCACTCATCCTTGTCATGGCGCCAAATCAAAACAGAAAGCAACGTTCATATGGACTGAATCATTTAACAACTTATATCAATGTTTAAACATTCAATGAAAAGATGTTTGTTCTCAGTCTTATTTGATTATCTACACAGTAAACCTTGATAGTATAAACTCAGGAAATTGCCATAATTGATCTTAGGACCATAGGTACAATAGATTAGGCAACATTAACAAATCCATAGACACTTAGTACATGAGGTTCATTTAACAAATACTCAACAATAATTACTCTTAAAACATTAGTAATGTTACTTAAAATAACTAAGGAACACTAGTTTTGCATTCAGGTTTGGTTAGTACTGTAAACTAACTTTATATTAGTAGTGAGAACTTAAACCCTTTACTAAGAAAAACTTACTAGTCATTAGTTAATGTTACTGCAAATTTGAGTCTAAAAAGGAAACACAAAACCCAAATCTGAAACAAATCATTTATTTGACAAAGTTTAAACACAACATGAAGCAACATTGATAATGAAATGTCTTTAACAGTGAAATGAACAGCAGGTGAGTCAAAGCACAATGACATTTGTGCAGCAGCCACATAAAGAATCGGAACAAAACATCAAAATGGTCAAAATAGTGTAAATGTGTTCAGCAAATGACTGAACTACAACCAAATCTTTATGACATCTTCAGTCAATTTTATAATTAAAGGGTCCAGATTACAATTCTGACTAAACTGAAAAACTTTTTTTTTGGACAATCAGCATTTTAAAATGCTTGGTGCACATCAGGTTTATATTCATTTGAACAAAACAAAAAAACTTGCTTAAACATTTAGGTGTTGCAGATATTTCAAACTGAAGGAAAAGGTTCTGGTCACTAGTCACATTTCTGTCGTGCTTTTCTACCTTTATCTACCGTTAAGTGTCTTGTCCAAAAACATCTGTAGAAGCTGGAATCACGACCAACTGAGCCACTGCTGTAGTGTTTCCATACATCCCCATTTAAGTCTGTATCCTCATATACTGTACAAATATTTACAAATGTTGCTGTGGGGACGTGGTCTTCAGGGGCCAGTGTTACTTTAAAAATGTGTTTTATTTATATTGTTTAAGGTTTATTGTTTTCTGATTATATATTGTTTTGTATTAAGTGGCAGAAACTGAATAGATTTTAAATATTAATTATTAAGTATTATTAAGCTTTTCATTGTTTCCATGGAGTGCTGTTAGTGCTTTGCTGATCTGTCTGATCTGTGGAGAGGTGAGAATACTCACAATAAAAATGTATGTTTTGTTTTGTTTGTTTTTTGCAATGTCACTTCCATTTCGTGCTTAAATCTCACCTGTCCAATAATGTGCTATTTATCTTGTTTGGAACTACACATTGCATTCATAAGTTCACTGTGGTTTTGTGTGCAACCGTAAAACCAATAAACATGACCCTTATCTGACACAATAAAACTTGATTAGAAAAGAAGTTGACACATCTGTTCTATATATTGAAACAAAAACAATCAAACATGACAGGAGTGTACTGAATAGACCAGGGGTCACCAACCGTTTTGAGGCTGAGAGCGACTTCATGGGCACTGAGTCGTGCCCATGTTATTTTCCGTAATTCTCTATAATGTCTTCCAATTGGCTTCAGTATGATGCACAACTCAGTTGTCAACAACTGCACGAAGAAAAACCTCAAGAAAAATCAGAAGGAGCACAAGGCACTGACAAAGAATCACCTGCAAACTCTATGTGTGTACACAAAGAACAATGCAGCATACACTCTTTTTCAAAAGGCAGTTATGAGTCATGTTGAAATGTACTCACTCCTTCCAATACAGATCCTTTAAAAAAATGTTAAACTACTCACAGGAGAACCTACAAAGTCCATACAGGTGAGAAAAGAAATCGAATTAACTCTGGTCACTTTGCATCCAGTTCTCGCAGTCCTTTTGTGACCAGTTTTGGTACCAAGAATTGTTTTCACATTAGGAGCTGTTTCGGTGTGCACATCGGTAATATATAATAATAATGACAATGAATTACTAATCCCTTTCTATGAGAGGTTTAAAAGTATTCACATTTTGAAAGTCAGTGCTCAAAACCTCTCCCTTATGATAACCCGAGCAACTGTGAACAAATTTTTGCCCTCAAACATGTAGGAATCCAGACCAGTATCAACTGTAAAGCAGCAAATCACAATCAGCCAATCCAAGGAAACATTCATGTGATAACTGGGTTTCAGATTTTGCTGGGATTGATATGGAATTGTTTTCCAAATAACCAGAGTAACAGTGGGCCTGATGGTTAAATGTGATTTCACTTTAGTCAATAAGTTGCAGACAATTCTTTTGTAATTGTGGAGGAAATTTAAGTATATTCATGTTTTGTCTTTAAAAGCATTTGATCTGTGTCTGTCAGACCCAGACACATTAACATGTGTGAAGCTCTGTCTCCCACAGAAAACTCACTGTTCTACCTGTCTAAGTGTAAAAGTTCATTATCTCATGACTGAAACAAAAGTCACTCTGCTTTGAAATGTATGTAGCTTTGTCATTCTGGTATAAAACAGTCAGAGCTCAGATGCTCAGGATGGTTGTTGTTTAGATTCGGATTCAGACTGAGAGGGGAACTGGGGGAGAGGCCGGGAGGCTACCAGTCTGTGTCCAGGCCTGGGCCCTGTCATGTCTGTATCTGCTGTAGCAAACAATAAACCTTTTTTTCTCTATTTCAAAACTCACCGAGCTTTGCAAATGGATTACTTTTAATCTAGAACTGTCATTTTTCCACAACAATAATGGTGTCAGAAGTGGGATCCACGAGAACACGATGAAGATGGAATTTTGTCTTTTGGTTTCTGTCCTGATGCAGGGATCTTTCAAAGAAGAACATGGATGGATATTAGTTTCTGTCCTGGATCACCACAGCTGGATTCAAACAAGGCTTATTTGGTGAACCTTTCGAGTACAGACTTCTTTCCATTTGAAAAGGAAATCTTCATCTACAAAGACTAGTAAATCAAAGGAGAACGTATTTTGGAAATGCAAAATGCTTAACTAAACATACCCAACGGCCATAGTTCTGATCCTATACTATTTTTGATTTATCTCACAACTTCTCAGCCTTTTTGGCTCCAAAATCTCATGTGTGTACCACCATGGTGTCCTAACAACATGCTGCTAATACAATCCAAACAACAATGACCCTCCCCACTCCTGATTTCCTCACTTTTGGGACATAGTTGACAGACTGCTCATCCTTTTAAGCCTCTGAAACTAAGATAATGAATGCCAAAACATCTAAAATGTGGAGCAAAACTTCAAGAGGATCTGGACAGAAATGGATTCCATAGGACAGAACTGAGGAGCCCTGCTGTGCTGACTGTCCCAGGTCACTAGCCCCTGATCCAGGTCTAGTCCATGGGACTGTGATGACTGTAGCTCCACCTGTGACTGAGCTGTGAGACACTGTGTAAAGCTGAACATGTTTTCCTGAACTTTGCTTTATATAATATCTCGTATTGGGAACTATTTGAATTTATTCTCCAGAGTGAGGTTTAGGAGTCATTACAGTTAACTACCAAACAGTCATGGGTGAAATTCCCCTCTAGTTGTAACGAGCTGGTAAACAGTCAAATGGGTGGAGGTCCCTGCTATTTAGCAAACAGTCACTAGGTGAAACTCCTGTCTAGAGTTACTAACTGGTAAAAAGCAAAAGGGTGAAAGTACGGCTGAACTTTTTTCATGAGGGAGAGTAAATTCAGCAGCACATCTAGGTCTAAGAGGAGATATTATGTAATTGCAAAATGCAGACAAATGTAAATTTACGTAATTTTGACAGTATGCTCTAATTCACTCACAATGTGAAGAAACATTTTTTTTTTTTAAATTAAAAATTAAAAGAAAGACAAAACAAAAACTGAAAAAAAAATCTGGGAAAAAAAAAGAAAAGAAAGAAAATTGTTAAGTACAGAGCGTGACACAAGGAGTGAACGGTGCATTTGTGCGTCCTGAGACCTGAGATGCTCTTGTAATCTGTCACATTTGGAGCAGTTTTGCCAAAAAGAGTGGACAAGTTTTGCCACATCAACATGTGCCACGAGAGGCTCCTACTCAAAAAGACTGAGCGCTGTAATAAAAGCCAAAGTGCAACAAAGTATTAGTTTAAGGGTGTCCATATTTATGCCACCAGGTTATTTTAACTTTTTTATTTTATATTTTTCCCCTTCAAAGTTTTCAGTTTGTTTTTCAATTGCATTGTCCAGGTTATACGTCACATTAAAGGTGGAAAAAGTTTGTCTGGCTGTCCTTATTTTACATGACAAAAACCTGTCATTTGTGCAGGGGTGTGTAGACTTTTTTATCCACTGTACATTTTTATTGCTAATAAACATAATTCTTATCACTCATCCTTGTCATGGCGCCAAATCAAAACAGAAAGCAACGTTCATATGGACTTAATCATTTAACAACTTATATCAATGTTTAAACATTCAATGAAAAGATGTTTGTTCTCAGTCTTATTTGATTATCTACACAGTAAACCTTGATAGTATAAACTCAGGAAATTGCCATAATTGATCTTAGGACCATAGGTACAATAGATTAGGCAACATTAACAAACCCATAGACACTTAGTACATGAGGTTCATTTAACAAATACTCAACAATAATTACTCTTAAAACATTAGTAATGTTACTTAAAATAAGTAAGGAACTGAGTTTTGCATTCAGGTTTGGTTAGTACTGTAAACTAACTTTATATTAGTAGTGAGAACTTAAACCCTTTACTAAGAAAAACTTACTAGTCATTAATGTTACTGCAAATTTGAGTCTAAAAAGGAAACACAAAACCCAAATCTGAAACAAATCATTTATTTGACAAAGTTTAAACACAACATGAAGCAACATTGATAATGAAATGTCTTTAACAGTGAAATGAACAGCAGGTGAGTCAAAGCACAATGACATTTGTGCAGCAGCCACATAAAGAATCGGAACAAAACATCAAAATGGTCAAAATAGTGTAAATGTGTTCAGCAAATGACTGAACTACAACCAAATCTTTATGACATCTTCAGTCAATTTTATAATTAAAGGGTCCAGATTACAATTCTGACTAAACTGAAAAACTTTTTTTTGGACAATCAGCATTTTAAAATGCTTGGTGCACATCAGGTTTATATTCATTTGAACAAAACAAAAAAACTTGCTTAAACATTTAGGTGTTGCAGATATTTCAAACTGAAGGAAAAGGTTCTGGTCACTAGTCACATTTCTGTCGTGCTTTTCTACCTTTATCTACCGTTAAGTGTCTTGTCCAAAAACATCTGTAGAAGCTGGAATCACGACCAACTGAGCCACTGCTGTAGTGTTTCCATACATCCCCATTTAAGTCTGTATCCTCATATACTGTACAAATATTTACAAATGTTGCTGTGGGGACGTGGTCTTCAGGGGCCAGTGTTACTTTAAAAATGTGTTTTATTTATATTGTTTAAGGTTTATTGTTTTCTGATTATATATTGTTTTGTATTAAGTGGCAGAAACTGAATAGATTTTAAATATTAATTATTAAGTATTATTAAGCTTTTCATTGTTTCCATGGAGTGCTGTTAGTGCTTTGCTGATCTGTCTGATCTGTGGAGAGGTGAGAATACTCACAATAAAAATGTATGTTTTGTTTGTTTTTTGCAATGTCACTTCCATTTCGTGCTTAAATCTCACCTGTCCAATAATGTGCTATTTATCTTGTTTGGAACTACACATTGCATTCATACGTTCACTGTGGTTTTGTGTGCAACCGTAAAACCAATAAACATGACCCTTATCTGACACAATAAAACTTGATTAGAAAAGAAGTTGACACATCTGTTCTATATATTGAAACAAAAACAATCAAACATGACAGGAGTGTACTGAATAGACCAGGGGTCACCAACCGTTTTGAGGCTGAGAGCGACTTCATGGGCACTGAGTCGTACGAAGGGCCACAGTTTGAGACGCTCTTCTGAAATAACACATTTGCTCAGTTTGCCTTTAGTTATATATTATTAATAAAGATTAAAGTTAATCATCTCTGTGAAGACACGAATCATTTCTCACAATAATTATCAACAATGAAAGAAAGGTGAGGAACAGACAAACTTTTTCACAAAACAAACTATGTTGGACCATGTTTCAAAAAGTTATCAATTATGTAATGTTAAAAAAAAATCAACTTACATATTTCAAAATAAATCTTGGTTGCTTTTTGTGATTTTTTTCGCTGGTCTCATGAAAAAAGCCTGTTGTTTACCCAAAGCTGCCTTTAGCTCAGAGCTTGTTCTGCCCATAGTGTGCGTCCCCGTTAACGTGGAGCTTTGTGAGACGTTATACCAGGAGGGACAAACTCATTTTGGTCTGGGGGCCACATACGACCTCATTTGATCTCAAGGGGTCGGACCAGAAAACTCACAACATAAATACTAGCAATATGTAGAAACATTTTTGCAGCGAAACATGTAAAATATTTGTATTGAAGAGAACTGTTCCTTTATAAAATATTAACAACAACCTGAAACTGTCTCATTTTTGTGCAGTACAACTCAATACAGTAATTTTGAAAAAAAAAAAAAAAAAAAAAAAGATTTTATTAGAGCATGTGCAGATTAATACAAAAATGATTTGAACTCAACATTGTGCACATAAAAACAAAAAAAGATCTAAAGACCTAAAATCATCAGCAGTTTACCTCTTTATTTTACAGGATTTAGTCGCTTTTTTTTTTATCCAGAAACTTTGCATCTTTTAGCCACAAGTGCCTCAATATCAGGCATCACATCCTGAGTAGCTGCCAATTTCAAACTGTCATTTAAGTGCTTGTGTGTAGCTTTGAGCGCAGCTTTGTTTTATTAAAGTTCATTATTATGGTTTCGAAGATGATGCTATTTTGCTAGCAATCAGAAAAAAATAAATACATTTAAAATTCAATTTTTGCTGAGTGTATTTTTATTACAAATCAGCTGAGGGCCGGATCAAGTCTGTAGGCGGGCCGGATCCGGCCCCCGCGCCGCATGTTTGACACCTCTGCGTTATACAGTGTCCCTCCATATTGTGCCGCTTTGCCGTCGCCACAGTCGCTCCGCAGATACACGCGTGTCTTTTATAGCTGCATTTAGCAGCTTCACAGAGCACTGTGTTTGTCACGCGCACAATACTGACCTTTGAACTGAGCAGGTCAGAGTTCATCTTAACTTATAATGAACATATTTTTAAGATATTGTTATTTTTAAAGCTATATAAATGCAAGGGTGATAAAAAAAAAAAAACAACAGAATAAAATTAAATTTTAGATTCAGCTCATTAGTGAGTCGTGCTATTTTTAGACCCGGCCTGTGGGCGACTCATGTGGTCCTCGGGGGAGACTCATGTGGTCCTCGGGGGAGACTCGTGTGGTCCTTGGGGGCGACTCATGTGGTCCTCGGGGGAGACTCATGTGGTCCTCGGGGGAGACTCGTGTGGTCCTCGGGGGAGACTCGTGTGGTCCTCGGGGGAGACTCGTGTGGTCCTCGGGGGAGACTCGTGTGGTCCTTGGGTCCTTGTCCTTTTTTCATGAGGGAGAGTAAATTCAGCAGCACATCTAGGTCTAAGAGGAGATATTATGTAATTGCAAAATGCAGACAAATGTAAATTTACGTAATGTCAACAGTCTGCTCTAATTCACTCACAATGTTAAGTGTGAAGAAAAAAAAAACAGTAAAGAAAAAAAAATGAACAAAAAGAAAAATATGAAAAACAAAACAAAAACTGAAAAAAAATCTGAAAAAAAAGAAAAGAAAGAAAATGGTAAAGTACAGAGCGTGACACAAGAAGTGAACGGTGCATTTGTGCGTCCTGAGACCTGAGATGCTCTTGTAATCTGTCACATTTGGAGCAGTTTTGCCAAAAAGAGTGGACAAGTTTTGCCACATCAACATGTGCCACGAGAGGCTCCTACTCAAAAAGACTGAGCGCTGTAATAAAAGCCAAAGTGCAACAAAGTATTAGTTTAAGGGTGTCCATATTTATGCCACCAGGTTATTTTAACTTTTTTATTTTATATTTTTCCCCTTCAAAGTTTTCAGTTTGTTTTTCAATTGCATTGTCCAGGTTATACGTCACATTAAAGGCGGAAAAAGTTTGTCTGGCTGTCCTTATTTTACATGACAAAAACCTGTCATTTGTGCAGGGGTGTGTAGACTTTTTATATCCACTGTACATTTTTATTGCTAATAAACATAATTCTTATCACTCATCCTTGTCATGGCGCCAAATCAAAACAGAAAGCAACGTTCATATGGACTTAATCATTTAACAACTTATATCAATGTTTAAACATTCAATGAAAAGATGTTTGTTCTCAGTCTTATTTGATTATCTACACAGTAAACCTTGATAGTATAAACTCAGGAAATTGCCATAATTGATCTTAGGACCATAGGTACAATAGATTAGGCAACATTAACAAACCCATAGACACTTAGTACATGAGGTTCATTTAACAAATACTCAACAATAATTACTCTTAAAACATTAGTAATGTTACTTAAAATAAGTAAGGAACTGAGTTTTGCATTCAGGTTTGGTTAGTACTGTAAACTAACTTTATATTAGTAGTGAGAACTTAAACCCTTTACTAAGAAAAACTTACTAGTCATTAATGTTACTGCAAATTTGAGTCTAAAAAGGAAACACAAAACCCAAATCTGAAACAAATCATTTATTTGACAAAGTTTAAACACAACATGAAGCAACATTGATAATGAAATGTCTTTAACAGTGAAATGAACAGCAGGTGAGTCAAAGCACAATGACATTTGTGCAGCAGCCACATAAAGAATCGGAACAAAACATCAAAATGGTCAAAATAGTGTAAATGTGTTCAGCAAATGACTGAACTACAACCAAATCTTTATGACATCTTCAGTCAATTTTATAATTAAAGGGTCCAGATTACAATTCTGACTAAACTGAAAAACTTTTTTTTGGACAATCAGCATTTTAAAATGCTTGGTGCACATCAGGTTTATATTCATTTGAACAAAACAAAAAAACTTGCTTAAACATTTAGGTGTTGCAGATATTTCAAACTGAAGGAAAAGGTTCTGGTCACTAGTCACATTTCTGTCGTGCTTTTCTACCTTTATCTACCGTTAAGTGTCTTGTCCAAAAACATCTGTAGAAGCTGGAATCACGACCAACTGAGCCACTGCTGTAGTGTTTCCATACATCCCCATTTAAGTCTGTATCCTCATATACTGTACAAATATTTACAAATGTTGCTGTGGGGACGTGGTCTTCAGGGGCCAGTGTTACTTTAAAAATGTGTTTTATTTATATTGTTTAAGGTTTATTGTTTTCTGATTATATATTGTTTTGTATTAAGTGGCAGAAACTGAATAGATTTTAAATATTAATTATTAAGTATTATTAAGCTTTTCATTGTTTCCATGGAGTGCTGTTAGTGCTTTGCTGATCTGTCTGATCTGTGGAGAGGTGAGAATACTCACAATAAAAATGTATGTTTTGTTTGTTTTTTGCAATGTCACTTCCATTTCGTGCTTAAATCTCACCTGTCCAATAATGTGCTATTTATCTTGTTTGGAACTACACATTGCATTCATACGTTCACTGTGGTTTTGTGTGCAACCGTAAAACCAATAAACATGACCCTTATCTGACACAATAAAACTTGATTAGAAAAGAAGTTGACACATCTGTTCTATATATTGAAACAAAAAACAATCAAACATGACAGGAGTGTACTGAATAGACCAGGGGTCACCAACCGTTTTGAGGCTGAGAGCGACTTCATGGGCACTGAGTCGTACGAAGGGCCACAGTTTGAGACGCTCTTCTGAAATAACACATTTGCTCAGTTTGCCTTTAGTTATATATTATTAATAAAGATTAAAGTTAATCATCTCTGTGAAGACACGAATCATTTCTCACAATAATTATCAACAATGAAAGAAAGGTGAGGAACAGACAAACTTTTTCACAAAACAAACTATGTTGGACCATGTTTCAAAAAGTTATCAATTATGTAATGTTAAAAAAAAATCAACTTACATATTTCAAAATAAATCTTGGTTGCTTTTTGTGATTTTTTTCGCTGGTCTCATGAAAAAAGCCTGTTGTTTACCCAAAGCTGCCTTTAGCTCAGAGCTTGTTCTGCCCATAGTGTGCGTCCCCGTTAACGTGGAGCTTTGTGAGACGTTATACCAGGAGGGACAAACTCATTTTGGTCTGGGGGCCACATACGACCTCATTTGATCTCAAGGGGTCGGACCAGAAAACTCACAACATAAATACTAGCAATATGTAGAAACATTTTTGCAGCGAAACATGTAAAATATTTGTATTGAAGAGAACTGTTCCTTTATAAAATATTAACAACAACCTGAAACTGTCTCATTTTTGTGCAGTACAACTCAATACAGTAATTTTGAAAAAAAAAAAAAAAAAAAAAAAAAGATTTTATTAGAGCATGTGCAGATTAATACAAAAATGATTTGAACTCAACATTGTGCACATAAAAACAAAAAAAGATCTAAAGACCTAAAATCATCAGCAGTTTACCTCTTTATTTTACAGGATTTAGTCGCTTTTTTTTTTATCCAGAAACTTTGCATCTTTTAGCCACAAGTGCCTCAATATCAGGCATCACATCCTGAGTAGCTGCCAATTTCAAACTGTCATTTAAGTGCTTGTGTGTAGCTTTGAGCGCAGCTTTGTTTTATTAAAGTTCATTATTATGGTTTCGAAGATGATGCTATTTTGCTAGCAATCAGAAAAAAATAAATACATTTAAAATTCAATTTTTGCTGAGTGTATTTTTATTACAAATCAGCTGAGGGCCGGATCAAGTCTGTAGGCGGGCCGGATCCGGCCCCCGCGCCGCATGTTTGACACCTCTGCGTTATACAGTGTCCCTCCATATTGTGCCGCTTTGCCGTCGCCACAGTCGCTCCGCAGATACACGCGTGTCTTTTATAGCTGCATTTAGCAGCTTCACAGAGCACTGTGTTTGTCACGCGCACAATACTGACCTTTGAACTGAGCAGGTCAGAGTTCATCTTAACTTATAATGAACATATTTTTAAGATATTGTTATTTTTAAAGCTATATAAATGCAAGGGTGATAAAAAAAAAAAAACAACAGAATAAAATTAAATTTTAGATTCAGCTCATTAGTGAGTCGTGCTATTTTTAGACCCGGCCTGTGGACGACTCATGTGGTCCTCGGGGGAGACTCGTGTGGTCCTCGGGGGAGACTCGTGTGGTCCTTGGGGGCGACTCATGTGGTCCTCGGGGGAGACTCGTGTGGTCCTTGGGTCCTTGTCCTTTTTTCATGAGGGAGAGTAAATTCAGCAGCACATCTAGGTCTAAGAGGAGATATTATGTAATTGCAAAATGCAGACAAATGTAAATTTACGTAATGTCAACAGTCTGCTCTAATTCACTCACAATGTTAAGTGTGAAGAAAAAAAAAAACAGTAAAGAAAAAAAAATGAACAAAAAGAAAAATATGAAAAACAAAACAAAAACTGAAAAAAAATCTGAAAAAAAAGAAAAGAAAGAAAATGGTAAAGTACAGAGCGTGACACAAGGAGTGAACGGTGCATTTGTGCGTCCTGAGACCTGAGATGCTCTTGTAATCTGTCACATTTGGAGCAGTTTTGCCAAAAAGAGTGGACAAGTTTTGCCACATCAACATGTGCCACGAGAGGCTCCTACTCAAAAAGACTGAGCGCTGTAATAAAAGCCAAAGTGCAACAAAGTATTAGTTTAAGGGTGTCCATATTTATGCCACCAGGTTATTTTAACTTTTTTATTTTATATTTTTCCCCTTCAAAGTTTTCAGTTTGTTTTTCAATTGCATTGTCCAGGTTATACGTCACATTAAAGGCGGAAAAAGTTTGTCTGGCTGTCCTTATTTTACATGACAAAAACCTGTCATTTGTGCAGGGGTGTGTAGACTTTTTATATCCACTGTACATTTTTATTGCTAATAAACATAATTCTTATCACTCATCCTTGTCATGGCGCCAAATCAAAACAGAAAGCAACGTTCATATGGACTTAATCATTTAACAACTTATATCAATGTTTAAACATTCAATGAAAAGATGTTTGTTCTCAGTCTTATTTGATTATCTACACAGTAAACCTTGATAGTATAAACTCAGGAAATTGCCATAATTGATCTTAGGACCATAGGTACAATAGATTAGGCAACATTAACAAATCCATAGACACTTAGTACATGAGGTTCATTTAACAAATACTCAACAATAATTACTCTTAAAACATTAGTAATGTTACTTAAAATAACTAAGGAACACTAGTTTTGCATTCAGGTTTGGTTAGTACTGTAAACTAACTTTATATTAGTAGTGAGAACTTAAACCCTTTACTAAGAAAAACTTACTAGTCATTAGTTAATGTTACTGCAAATTTGAGTCTAAAAAGGAAACACAAAACCCAAATCTGAAACAAATCATTTATTTGACAAAGTTTAAACACAACATGAAGCAACATTGATAATGAAATGTCTTTAACAGTGAAATGAACAGCAGGTGAGTCAAAGCACAATGACATTTGTGCAGCAGCCACATAAAGAATCGGAACAAAACATCAAAATGGTCAAAATAGTGTAAATGTGTTCAGCAAATGACTGAACTACAACCAAATCTTTATGACATCTTCAGTCAATTTTATAATTAAAGGGTCCAGATTACAATTCTGACTAAACTGAAAAACTTTTTTTGGACAATCAGCATTTTAAAAGACAATAGAACCACAGACATATGGTGGATATTTGAAACATCATCTATAAAAAATGTTTCTTTAAGAACTGTCCTTACAGCGTTCACATCATCTGTGTGGAGACGTCTTCAGGTCGACATCTCAATGACTGTAAAACTCTTCTACTCTACTTAAATTCCAATGAATGAAATACTGTAATAATAATAAATATTGATTCACAGATCACTTTTAAAATATAGTTTACAAAGTACTGCTCAATCAGCATCAAAGCCATAATAAAAGCACAATATGGAAGAGCGAGAGTTCACAAGAAAGACAAGACAATTCAAGGTAAGGCAAGTTTATTTGTACAGCACAAGTCGTACACAAAGTCATTCAAAGTGTTTTACAGAAGAAGAAGGACATTAAAATCACAATACAAACTAATCAAAACATCAATAATCATCATAAAGTGAACATTAAAAGAAAAGAAAGCAGAATAAAACCCTTTCAGTCACATGCACAGCTGAACAGAAGTGTTTTGAGTCTGGATTTAAGCACAGGACACATGTGTGAAGTACTTCCTGGTTCTAGTCAGGAGCTGAGCAGCAGTGTTCTGGATGTTCTGGATGTTCTGGATGTTCTGGATGTTCTGCAGCTGGAGAGGCCAGTGAGCAAGTCATTACAGTCGTCTAACTTACTGGAGACAAATGTATGGATAAGTCTCTCCAAGTCTGGTTTTGACAATATATCTTTGATTATTGACATGTTTTTTAGGTGGTAAAAAGCTGCAGATGTTCTTGATTTGATGTGTCTGTTAAAGTTCAAGTCTGAGTCCATTATTACTCTTAAATTTCTAGTCTGATTTGAAGGTTTTAGAGAGAGAGACTGGAGGAGATGCTGACATTTTCTCTTTGTTTCTGTGGGTCAAAGAGTATGATTTCAGTCGTGTCTTTGAGTTTAGCTGGAGAAAGTTATTTTTCATCCACACACTGATCTGTTGGATGCAGGGGCAGAGTGAATATTCACTTGCTGTCAATGAGACATAGATAATAGATCAATACAAGCGGACATGCAAACAGACATAAAACAATCACATTATTACTTAGATGGCAGTGTTTGAAAAGCACTTCCAAATGAAACCGATAATAAGCTGAAAACCAACTATTAAAGGAATGCTGGCTCTGATTTGCGGGTTGTGATTGGCAACTTTACAGTTGAGCTTGGTGCGATCTCCTACATTTTTCAGCACAAATATTTTGGAACAGTCTTTCATGTCTCCATAAGACACAGGATTTTGATCTGTACCTGACAAAATGTCTACTATTTTAAATTTTTCATATGAAGGGATAAGTACTTCCCGCTCACCTTTAAAATCTGAATATTCACCTATGAACGCTCCTAAGCAGGTTTTGATATGAAAACAGGTCTTCGTTCCAAACAGTTTTAGATTTGGATCTCTGGAACTTGAAGCAAAGTGACCAAATCGTATTACTTGGTTGAGCTTCCCATTGAATATATCGTGTGATCTCCTGTAAGTAGTTTCACAGGACTTCTTAAGTATTTGTATGGCAGAAGTGAGCCAAAAATAGACAGTGTGGAACTGGAAAGTAGGTGTAGTGTACGATGATGAAGCCTGCTGAAGTGCTGCATTTAGTGGTTTATCGAGTACTGGTTCCGCTTTGGTATAGGCACAGATAGCACGAGTGTGGTTGATTGTTAGTTCCTTGTACTTGCTCTGCATCTTTTCTAGCATGTTTTTGGCGCATGAATCTGCGGTGTTCCAAGCATCACCAAAGGGCTTTTCCTGGATCTCCCTGGGATGGTAAACTCCAATGATTTTGTCAGCAGTTTTCATGGTGCAGCCAGAGAACATGTCGTCAATGGAATCTTCCATCAGACTCAGCTCATATGTAGCACCCTAAGGATTTTTTTTCACAAAAACAGATTTTTACAAAAATAAGTGAACAGTGGATGACAAAATCAATAATAATACCAACCTGTGCAGCTGCAATGGATAAAAACAGGCAAATTCCAAAGGCAAACATGGTGGTCTCTCTGTCTGTAATGAAGATGACATATAAATGCATGTCCTTATTTACTGCTCTGAGTTAAGTGAGGTCGTGTTGCTTTTCACCAGAAATCTGTCCAATGTCCCTGTTAAAAGCCTGAGTGGTAGATACATATATTTTTAACACAACATTTCGCCTGCATCGTACTATTCTAAATGAACACATGTAACATCATGCATTCTTACCTTAGGCCAGTGCCGTCTGTGCTTCTAGGACTGGTGTATACGATCTGAATACGTGGGGAGGTATATGTGTACTCCACCCTTCTGCAGGGGCCTTTTTAAGCAGTGAACATTTGGTTGCTCAAAACAGACTCATATCTCAGATCTGATAAAGTTATCTATACTGTACAAAGATAAGCTTTTTAACAAGCTGATGTGTGAAAGTGAAAGTACTCTTATCTCCACACATTGTAAAGTGAATTGTCTCAAAAACAGTAAATCCAAATACATTTTTATTGCTAATAAACATAATTCTTATCACTCATCCTTGTCATGGCGCCAAATCAAAACAGAAAGCAACGTTCATATGGACTGAATCATTTAACAACTTATATCAATGTTTAAACATTCAATGAAAAGATGTTTGTTCTCAGTCTTATTTGATTATCTACACAGTAAACCTTGATAGTATAAACTCAGGAAATTGCCATAATTGATCTTAGGACCATAGGTACAATAGATTAGGCAACATTAACAAATCCATAGACACTTAGTACATGAGGTTCATTTAACAAATACTCAACAATAATTACTCTTAAAACATTAGTAATGTTACTTAAAATAAGTAAGGAACTGAGTTTTGCATTCAGGTTTGGTTAGTACTGTAAACTAACTTTATATTAGTAGTGAGAACTTAAACCCTTTACTAAGAAAAACTTACTAGTCATTAATGTTACTGCAAATTTGAGTCTAAAAAGGAAACACAAAACCCAAATCTGAAACAAATCATTTATTTGACAAAGTTTAAACACAACATGAAGCAACATTGATAATGAAATGTCTTTAACAGTGAAATGAACAGCAGGTGAGTCAAAGCACAATGACATTTGTGCAGCAGCCACATAAAGAATCGGAACAAAACATCAAAATGGTCAAAATAGTGTAAATGTGTTCAGCAAATGACTGAACTACAACCAAATCTTTATGACATCTTCAGTCAATTTTATAATTAAAGGGTCCAGATTACAATTCTGACTAAACTGAAAAACTTTTTTTTGGACAATCAGCATTTTAAAATGCTTGGTGCACATCAGGTTTATATTCATTTGAACAAAACAAAAAAACTTGCTTAAACATTTAGGTGTTGCAGATATTTCAAACTGAAGGAAAAGGTTCTGGTCACTAGTCACATTTCTGTCGTGCTTTTCTACCTTTATCTACCGTTAAGTGTCTTGTCCAAAAACATCTGTAGAAGCTGGAATCACGACCAACTGAGCCACTGCTGTAGTGTTTCCATACATCCCCATTTAAGTCTGTATCCTCATATACTGTACAAATATTTACAAATGTTGCTGTGGGGACGTGGTCTTCAGGGGCCAGTGTTACTTTAAAAATGTGTTTTATTTATATTGTTTAAGGTTTATTGTTTTCTGATTATATATTGTTTTGTATTAAGTGGCAGAAACTGAATAGATTTTAAATATTAATTATTAAGTATTATTAAGCTTTTCATTGTTTCCATGGAGTGCTGTTAGTGCTTTGCTGATCTGTCTGATCTGTGGAGAGGTGAGAATACTCACAATAAAAATGTATGTTTTGTTTTGTTTGTTTTTTGCAATGTCACTTCCATTTCGTGCTTAAATCTCACCTGTCCAATAATGTGCTATTTATCTTGTTTGGAACTACACATTGCATTCATAAGTTCACTGTGGTTTTGTGTGCAACTGTAAAACCAATAAACATGACCCTTATCTGACACAATAAAACTTGATTAGAAAAGAAGTTGACACATCTGTTCTATATATTGAAACAAAAACAATCAAACATGACAGGAGTGTACTGAATAGACCAGGGGTCACCAACCGTTTTGAGGCTGAGAGCGACTTCATGGGCACTGAGTCGTGCCCATGTTATTTTCCGTAATTCTCTATAATGTCTTCCAATTGGCTTCAGTATGATGCACAACTCAGTTGTCAACAACTGCACGAAGAAAAACCTCAAGAAAAATCAGAAGGAGCACAAGGCACTGACAAAGAATCACCTGCAAACTCTATGTGTGTACACAAAGAACAATGCAGCATACACTCTTTTTCAAAAGGCAGTTATGAGTCATGTTGAAATGTACTCACTCCTTCCAATACAGATCCTTTAAAAAAATGTTAAACTACTCACAGGAGAACCTACAAAGTCCATACAGGTGAGAAAAGAAATCGAATTAACTCTGGTCACTTTGCATCCAGTTCTCGCAGTCCTTTTGTGACCAGTTTTGGTACCAAGAATTGTTTTCACATTAGGAGCTGTTTCGGTGTGCACATCGGTAATATATAATAATAATGACAATGAATTACTAATCCCTTTCTATGAGAGGTTTAAAAGTATTCACATTTTGAAAGTCAGTGCTCAAAACCTCTCCCTTATGATAACCCGAGCAACTGTGAACAAATTTTTGCCCTCAAACATGTAGGAATCCAGACCAGTATCAACTGTAAAGCAGCAAATCACAATCAGCCAATCCAAGGAAACATTCATGTGATAACTGGGTTTCAGATTTTGCTGGGATTGATATGGAATTGTTTTCCAAATAACCAGAGTAACAGTGGGCCTGATGGTTAAATGTGATTTCACTTTAGTCAATAAGTTGCAGACAATTCTTTTGTAATTGTGGAGGAAATTTAAGTATATTCATGTTTTGTCTTTAAAAGCATTTGATCTGTGTCTGTCAGACCCAGACACATTAACATGTGTGAAGCTCTGTCTCCCACAGAAAACTCACTGTTCTACCTGTCTAAGTGTAAAAGTTCATTATCTCATGACTGAAACAAAAGTCACTCTGCTTTGAAATGTATGTAGCTTTGTCATTCTGGTATAAAACAGTCAGAGCTCAGATGCTCAGGATGGTTGTTGTTTAGATTCGGATTCAGACTGAGAGGGGAACTGGGGGAGAGGCCGGGAGGCTACCAGTCTGTGTCCAGGCCTGGGCCCTGTCATGTCTGTATCTGCTGTAGCAAACAATAAACCTTTTTTTCTCTATTTCAAAACTCACCGAGCTTTGCAAATGGATTACTTTTAATCTAGAACTGTCATTTTTCCACAACAATAATGGTGTCAGAAGTGGGATCCACGAGAACACGATGAAGATGGAATTTTGTCTTTTGGTTTCTGTCCTGATGCAGGGATCTTTCAAAGAAGAACATGGATGGATATTAGTTTCTGTCCTGGATCACCACAGCTGGATTCAAACAAGGCTTATTTGGTGAACCTTTCGAGTACAGACTTCTTTCCATTTGAAAAGGAAATCTTCATCTACAAAGACTAGTAAATCAAAGGAGAACGTATTTTGGAAATGCAAAATGCTTAACTAAACATACCCAACGGCCATAGTTCTGATCCTATACTATTTTTGATTTATCTCACAACTTCTCAGCCTTTTTGGCTCCAAAATCTCATGTGTGTACCACCATGGTGTCCTAACAACATGCTGCTAATACAATCCAAACAACAATGACCCTCCCCACTCCTGATTTCCTCACTTTTGGGACATAGTTGACAGACTGCTCATCCTTTTAAGCCTCTGAAACTAAGATAATGAATGCCAAAACATCTAAAATGTGGAGCAAAACTTCAAGAGGATCTGGACAGAAATGGATTCCATAGGACAGAACTGAGGAGCCCTGCTGTGCTGACTGTCCCAGGTCACTAGCCCCTGATCCAGGTCTAGTCCATGGGACTGTGATGACTGTAGCTCCACCTGTGACTGAGCTGTGAGACACTGTGTAAAGCTGAACATGTTTTCCTGAACTTTGCTTTATATAATATCTCGTATTGGGAACTATTTGAATTTATTCTCCAGAGTGAGGTTTAGGAGTCATTACAGTTAACTACCAAACAGTCATGGGTGAAATTCCCCTCTAGTTGTAACGAGCTGGTAAACAGTCAAATGGGTGGAGGTCCCTGCTATTTAGCAAACAGTCACTAGGTGAAACTCCTGTCTAGAGTTACTAACTGGTAAAAAGCAAAAGGGTGAAAGTACGGCTGAACTTTTTTCATGAGGGAGAGTAAATTCAGCAGCACATCTAGGTCTAAGAGGAGATATTATGTAATTGCAAAATGCAGACAAATGTAAATTTACGTAATTTTGACAGTATGCTCTAATTCACTCACAATGTGAAGAAACATTTTTTTTTTTTTAAATTAAAAATTAAAAGAAAGACAAAACAAAAACTGAAAAAAAAATCTGGGAAAAAAAAAGAAAAGAAAGAAAATTGTTAAGTACAGAGCGTGACACAAGGAGTGAACGGTGCATTTGTGCGTCCTGAGACCTGAGATGCTCTTGTAATCTGTCACATTTGGAGCAGTTTTGCCAAAAAGAGTGGACAAGTTTTGCCACATCAACATGTGCCACGAGAGGCTCCTACTCAAAAAGACTGAGCGCTGTAATAAAAGCCAAAGTGCAACAAAGTATTAGTTTAAGGGTGTCCATATTTATGCCACCAGGTTATTTTAACTTTTTTATTTTATATTTTTCCCCTTCAAAGTTTTCAGTTTGTTTTTCAATTGCATTGTCCAGGTTATACGTCACATTAAAGGCGGAAAAAGTTTGTCTGGCTGTCCTTATTTTACATGACAAAAACCTGTCATTTGTGCAGGGGTGTGTAGACTTTTTATATCCACTGTACATTTTTATTGCTAATAAACATAATTCTTATCACTCATCCTTGTCATGGCGCCAAATCAAAACAGAAAGCAACGTTCATATGGACTTAATCATTTAACAACTTATATCAATGTTTAAACATTCAATGAAAAGATGTTTGTTCTCAGTCTTATTTGATTATCTACACAGTAAACCTTGATAGTATAAACTCAGGAAATTGCCATAATTGATCTTAGGACCATAGGTACAATAGATTAGGCAACATTAACAAACCCATAGACACTTAGTACATGAGGTTCATTTAACAAATACTCAACAATAATTACTCTTAAAACATTAGTAATGTTACTTAAAATAAGTAAGGAACTGAGTTTTGCATTCAGGTTTGGTTAGTACTGTAAACTAACTTTATATTAGTAGTGAGAACTTAAACCCTTTACTAAGAAAAACTTACTAGTCATTAATGTTACTGCAAATTTGAGTCTAAAAAGGAAACACAAAACCCAAATCTGAAACAAATCATTTATTTGACAAAGTTTAAACACAACATGAAGCAACATTGATAATGAAATGTCTTTAACAGTGAAATGAACAGCAGGTGAGTCAAAGCACAATGACATTTGTGCAGCAGCCACATAAAGAATCGGAACAAAACATCAAAATGGTCAAAATAGTGTAAATGTGTTCAGCAAATGACTGAACTACAACCAAATCTTTATGACATCTTCAGTCAATTTTATAATTAAAGGGTCCAGATTACAATTCTGACTAAACTGAAAAACTTTTTTTTGGACAATCAGCATTTTAAAATGCTTGGTGCACATCAGGTTTATATTCATTTGAACAAAACAAAAAAACTTGCTTAAACATTTAGGTGTTGCAGATATTTCAAACTGAAGGAAAAGGTTCTGGTCACTAGTCACATTTCTGTCGTGCTTTTCTACCTTTATCTACCGTTAAGTGTCTTGTCCAAAAACATCTGTAGAAGCTGGAATCACGACCAACTGAGCCACTGCTGTAGTGTTTCCATACATCCCCATTTAAGTCTGTATCCTCATATACTGTACAAATATTTACAAATGTTGCTGTGGGGACGTGGTCTTCAGGGGCCAGTGTTACTTTAAAAATGTGTTTTATTTATATTGTTTAAGGTTTATTGTTTTCTGATTATATATTGTTTTGTATTAAGTGGCAGAAACTGAATAGATTTTAAATATTAATTATTAAGTATTATTAAGCTTTTCATTGTTTCCATGGAGTGCTGTTAGTGCTTTGCTGATCTGTCTGATCTGTGGAGAGGTGAGAATACTCACAATAAAAATGTATGTTTTGTTTGTTTTTTGCAATGTCACTTCCATTTCGTGCTTAAATCTCACCTGTCCAATAATGTGCTATTTATCTTGTTTGGAACTACACATTGCATTCATACGTTCACTGTGGTTTTGTGTGCAACCGTAAAACCAATAAACATGACCCTTATCTGACACAATAAAACTTGATTAGAAAAGAAGTTGACACATCTGTTCTATATATTGAAACAAAAACAATCAAACATGACAGGAGTGTACTGAATAGACCAGGGGTCACCAACCGTTTTGAGGCTGAGAGCGACTTCATGGGCACTGAGTCGTACGAAGGGCCACAGTTTGAGACGCTCTTCTGAAATAACACATTTGCTCAGTTTGCCTTTAGTTATATATTATTAATAAAGATTAAAGTTAATCATCTCTGTGAAGACACGAATCATTTCTCACAATAATTATCAACAATGAAAGAAAGGTGGGGAACAGACAAACTTTTTCACAAAACAAACTATGTTGGACCATGTTTCAAAAAGTTATCAATTATGTAATGTTAAAAAAAAATCAACTTACATATTTCAAAATAAATCTTGGTTGCTTTTTGTGATTTTTTTCGCTGGTCTCATGAAAAAAGCCTGTTGTTTACCCAAAGCTGCCTTTAGCTCAGAGCTTGTTCTGCCCATAGTGTGCGTCCCCGTTAACGTGGAGCTTTGTGAGACGTTATACCAGGAGGGACAAACTCATTTTGGTCTGGGGGCCACATACGACCTCATTTGATCTCAAGGGGTCGGACCAGAAAACTCACAACATAAATACTAGCAATATGTAGAAACATTTTTGCAGCGAAACATGTAAAATATTTGTATTGAAGAGAACTGTTCCTTTATAAAATATTAACAACAACCTGAAACTGTCTCATTTTTGTGCAGTACAACTCAATACAGTAATTTTGAAAAAAAAAAAAAAAAAAAAAAAAGATTTTATTAGAGCATGTGCAGATTAATACAAAAATGATTTGAACTCAACATTGTGCACATAAAAACAAAAAAAGATCTAAAGACCTAAAATCATCAGCAGTTTACCTCTTTATTTTACAGGATTTAGTCGCTTTTTTTTTTATCCAGAAACTTTGCATCTTTTAGCCACAAGTGCCTCAATATCAGGCATCACATCCTGAGTAGCTGCCAATTTCAAACTGTCATTTAAGTGCTTGTGTGTAGCTTTGAGCGCAGCTTTGTTTTATTAAAGTTCATTATTATGGTTTCGAAGATGATGCTATTTTGCTAGCAATCAGAAAAAAATAAATACATTTAAAATTCAATTTTTGCTGAGTGTATTTTTATTACAAATCAGCTGAGGGCCGGATCAAGTCTGTAGGCGGGCCGGATCCGGCCCCCGCGCCGCATGTTTGACACCTCTGCGTTATACAGTGTCCCTCCATATTGTGCCGCTTTGCCGTCGCCACAGTCGCTCCGCAGATACACGCGTGTCTTTTATAGCTGCATTTAGCAGCTTCACAGAGCACTGTGTTTGTCACGCGCACAATACTGACCTTTGAACTGAGCAGGTCAGAGTTCATCTTAACTTATAATGAACATATTTTTAAGATATTGTTATTTTTAAAGCTATATAAATGCAAGGGTGATAAAAAAAAAAAAACAACAGAATAAAATTAAATTTTAGATTCAGCTCATTAGTGAGTCGTGCTATTTTTAGACCCGGCCTGTGGACGACTCATGTGGTCCTCGGGGGAGACTCGTGTGGTCCTCAGGGGAGACTCGTGTGGTCCTCGGGGGAGACTCGTGTGGTCCTTGGGGGCGACTCATGTGGTCCTCGGGGGAGACTCATGTGGTCCTCGGGGGAGACTCGTGTGGTCCTCAGGGGAGACTCGTGTGGTCCTCGGGGGAGACTCGTGTGGTCCTTGGGTCCTTGTCCTTTTTTCATGAGGGAGAGTAAATTCAGCAGCACATCTAGGTCTAAGAGGAGATATTATGTAATTGCAAAATGCAGACAAATGTAAATTTACGTAATGTCAACAGTCTGCTCTAATTCACTCACAATGTTAAGTGTGAAGAAAAAAAAAACAGTAAAGAAAAAAAAATGAACAAAAAGAAAAATATGAAAAACAAAACAAAAACTGAAAAAAAATCTGAAAAAAAAGAAAAGAAAGAAAATGGTAAAGTACAGAGCGTGACACAAGGAGTGAACGGTGCATTTGTGCGTCCTGAGACCTGAGATGCTCTTGTAATCTGTCACATTTGGAGCAGTTTTGCCAAAAAGAGTGGACAAGTTTTGCCACATCAACATGTGCCACGAGAGGCTCCTACTCAAAAAGACTGAGCGCTGTAATAAAAGCCAAAGTGCAACAAAGTATTAGTTTAAGGGTGTCCATATTTATGCCACCAGGTTATTTTAACTTTTTTATTTTATATTTTTCCCCTTCAAAGTTTTCAGTTTGTTTTTCAATTGCATTGTCCAGGTTATACGTCACATTAAAGGCGGAAAAAGTTTGTCTGGCTGTCCTTATTTTACATGACAAAAACCTGTCATTTGTGCAGGGGTGTGTAGACTTTTTATATCCACTGTACATTTTTATTGCTAATAAACATAATTCTTATCACTCATCCTTGTCATGGCGCCAAATCAAAACAGAAAGCAACGTTCATATGGACTTAATCATTTAACAACTTATATCAATGTTTAAACATTCAATGAAAAGATGTTTGTTCTCAGTCTTATTTGATTATCTACACAGTAAACCTTGATAGTATAAACTCAGGAAATTGCCATAATTGATCTTAGGACCATAGGTACAATAGATTAGGCAACATTAACAAATCCATAGACACTTAGTACATGAGGTTCATTTAACAAATACTCAACAATAATTACTCTTAAAACATTAGTAATGTTACTTAAAATAACTAAGGAACACTAGTTTTGCATTCAGGTTTGGTTAGTACTGTAAACTAACTTTATATTAGTAGTGAGAACTTAAACCCTTTACTAAGAAAAACTTACTAGTCATTAGTTAATGTTACTGCAAATTTGAGTCTAAAAAGGAAACACAAAACCCAAATCTGAAACAAATCATTTATTTGACAAAGTTTAAACACAACATGAAGCAACATTGATAATGAAATGTCTTTAACAGTGAAATGAACAGCAGGTGAGTCAAAGCACAATGACATTTGTGCAGCAGCCACATAAAGAATCGGAACAAAACATCAAAATGGTCAAAATAGTGTAAATGTGTTCAGCAAATGACTGAACTACAACCAAATCTTTATGACATCTTCAGTCAATTTTATAATTAAAGGGTCCAGATTACAATTCTGACTAAACTGAAAAACTTTTTTTGGACAATCAGCATTTTAAAAGACAATAGAACCACAGACATATGGTGGATATTTGAAACATCATCTATAAAAAATGTTTCTTTAAGAACTGTCCTTACAGCGTTCACATCATCTGTGTGGAGACGTCTTCAGGTCGACATCTCAATGACTGTAAAACTCTTCTACTCTACTTAAATTCCAATGAATGAAATACTGTAATAATAATAAATATTGATTCACAGATCACTTTTAAAATATAGTTTACAAAGTACTGCTCAATCAGCATCAAAGCCATAATAAAAGCACAATATGGAAGAGCGAGAGTTCACAAGAAAGACAAGACAATTCAAGGTAAGGCAAGTTTATTTGTACAGCACAAGTCGTACACAAAGTCATTCAAAGTGTTTTACAGAAGAAGAAGGACATTAAAATCACAATACAAACTAATCAAAACATCAATAATCATCATAAAGTGAACATTAAAAGAAAAGAAAGCAGAATAAAACCCTTTCAGTCACATGCACAGCTGAACAGAAGTGTTTTGAGTCTGGATTTAAGCACAGGACACATGTGTGAAGTACTTCCTGGTTCTAGTCAGGAGCTGAGCAGCAGTGTTCTGGATGTTCTGGATGTTCTGGATGTTCTGGATGTTCTGGATGTTCTGCAGCTGGAGAGGCCAGTGAGCAAGTCATTACAGTCGTCTAACTTACTGGAGACAAATGTATGGATAAGTCTCTCCAAGTCTGGTTTTGACAATATATCTTTGATTATTGACATGTTTTTTAGGTGGTAAAAAGCTGCAGATGTTCTTGATTTGATGTGTCTGTTAAAGTTCAAGTCTGAGTCCATTATTACTCTTAAATTTCTAGTCTGATTTGAAGGTTTTAGAGAGAGAGACTGGAGGAGATGCTGACATTTTCTCTTTGTTTCTGTGGGTCAAAGAGTATGATTTCAGTCGTGTCTTTGAGTTTAGCTGGAGAAAGTTATTTTTCATCCACACACTGATCTGTTGGATGCAGGGGCAGAGTGAATATTCACTTGCTGTCAATGAGACATAGATAATAGATCAATACAAGCGGACATGCAAACAGACATAAAACAATCACATTATTACTTAGATGGCAGTGTTTGAAAAGCACTTCCAAATGAAACCGATAATAAGCTGAAAACCAACTATTAAAGGAATGCTGGCTCTGATTTGCGGGTTGTGATTGGCAACTTTACAGTTGAGCTTGGTGCGATCTCCTACATTTTTCAGCACAAATATTTTGGAACAGTCTTTCATGTCTCCATAAGACACAGGATTTTGATCTGTACCTGACAAAATGTCTACTATTTTAAATTTTTCATATGAAGGGATAAGTACTTCCCGCTCACCTTTAAAATCTGAATATTCACCTATGAACGCTCCTAAGCAGGTTTTGATATGAAAACAGGTCTTCGTTCCAAACAGTTTTAGATTTGGATCTCTGGAACTTGAAGCAAAGTGACCAAATCGTATTACTTGGTTGAGCTTCCCATTGAATATATCGTGTGATCTCCTGTAAGTAGTTTCACAGGACTTCTTAAGTATTTGTATGGCAGAAGTGAGCCAAAAATAGACAGTGTGGAACTGGAAAGTAGGTGTAGTGTACGATGATGAAGCCTGCTGAAGTGCTGCATTTAGTGGTTTATCGAGTACTGGTTCCGCTTTGGTATAGGCACAGATAGCACGAGTGTGGTTGATTGTTAGTTCCTTGTACTTGCTCTGCATCTTTTCTAGCATGTTTTTGGCGCATGAATCTGCGGTGTTCCAAGCATCACCAAAGGGCTTTTCCTGGATCTCCCTGGGATGGTAAACTCCAATGATTTTGTCAGCAGTTTTCATGGTGCAGCCAGAGAACATGTCGTCAATGGAATCTTCCATCAGACTCAGCTCATATGTAGCACCCTAAGGATTTTTTTTCACAAAAACAGATTTTTACAAAAATAAGTGAACAGTGGATGACAAAATCAATAATAATACCAACCTGTGCAGCTGCAATGGATAAAAACAGGCAAATTCCAAAGGCAAACATGGTGGTCTCTCTGTCTGTAATGAAGATGACATATAAATGCATGTCCTTATTTACTGCTCTGAGTTAAGTGAGGTCGTGTTGCTTTTCACCAGAAATCTGTCCAATGTCCCTGTTAAAAGCCTGAGTGGTAGATACATATATTTTTAACACAACATTTCGCCTGCATCGTACTATTCTAAATGAACACATGTAACATCATGCATTCTTACCTTAGGCCAGTGCCGTCTGTGCTTCTAGGACTGGTGTATACGATCTGAATACGTGGGGAGGTATATGTGTACTCCACCCTTCTGCAGGGGCCTTTTTAAGCAGTGAACATTTGGTTGCTCAAAACAGACTCATATCTCAGATCTGATAAAGTTATCTATACTGTACAAAGATAAGCTTTTTAACAAGCTGATGTGTGAAAGTGAAAGTACTCTTATCTCCACACATTGTAAAGTGAATTGTCTCAAAAACAGTAAATCCAAATACATTTTTATTGCTAATAAACATAATTCTTATCACTCATCCTTGTCATGGCGCCAAATCAAAACAGAAAGCAACGTTCATATGGACTGAATCATTTAACAACTTATATCAATGTTTAAACATTCAATGAAAAGATGTTTGTTCTCAGTCTTATTTGATTATCTACACAGTAAACCTTGATAGTATAAACTCAGGAAATTGCCATAATTGATCTTAGGACCATAGGTACAATAGATTAGGCAACATTAACAAATCCATAGACACTTAGTACATGAGGTTCATTTAACAAATACTCAACAATAATTACTCTTAAAACATTAGTAATGTTACTTAAAATAAGTAAGGAACTGAGTTTTGCATTCAGGTTTGGTTAGTACTGTAAACTAACTTTATATTAGTAGTGAGAACTTAAACCCTTTACTAAGAAAAACTTACTAGTCATTAATGTTACTGCAAATTTGAGTCTAAAAAGGAAACACAAAACCCAAATCTGAAACAAATCATTTATTTGACAAAGTTTAAACACAACATGAAGCAACATTGATAATGAAATGTCTTTAACAGTGAAATGAACAGCAGGTGAGTCAAAGCACAATGACATTTGTGCAGCAGCCACATAAAGAATCGGAACAAAACATCAAAATGGTCAAAATAGTGTAAATGTGTTCAGCAAATGACTGAACTACAACCAAATCTTTATGACATCTTCAGTCAATTTTATAATTAAAGGGTCCAGATTACAATTCTGACTAAACTGAAAAACTTTTTTTTGGACAATCAGCATTTTAAAATGCTTGGTGCACATCAGGTTTATATTCATTTGAACAAAACAAAAAAACTTGCTTAAACATTTAGGTGTTGCAGATATTTCAAACTGAAGGAAAAGGTTCTGGTCACTAGTCACATTTCTGTCGTGCTTTTCTACCTTTATCTACCGTTAAGTGTCTTGTCCAAAAACATCTGTAGAAGCTGGAATCACGACCAACTGAGCCACTGCTGTAGTGTTTCCATACATCCCCATTTAAGTCTGTATCCTCATATACTGTACAAATATTTACAAATGTTGCTGTGGGGACGTGGTCTTCAGGGGCCAGTGTTACTTTAAAAATGTGTTTTATTTATATTGTTTAAGGTTTATTGTTTTCTGATTATATATTGTTTTGTATTAAGTGGCAGAAACTGAATAGATTTTAAATATTAATTATTAAGTATTATTAAGCTTTTCATTGTTTCCATGGAGTGCTGTTAGTGCTTTGCTGATCTGTCTGATCTGTGGAGAGGTGAGAATACTCACAATAAAAATGTATGTTTTGTTTTGTTTGTTTTTTGCAATGTCACTTCCATTTCGTGCTTAAATCTCACCTGTCCAATAATGTGCTATTTATCTTGTTTGGAACTACACATTGCATTCATAAGTTCACTGTGGTTTTGTGTGCAACTGTAAAACCAATAAACATGACCCTTATCTGACACAATAAAACTTGATTAGAAAAGAAGTTGACACATCTGTTCTATATATTGAAACAAAAACAATCAAACATGACAGGAGTGTACTGAATAGACCAGGGGTCACCAACCGTTTTGAGGCTGAGAGCGACTTCATGGGCACTGAGTCGTGCCCATGTTATTTTCCGTAATTCTCTATAATGTCTTCCAATTGGCTTCAGTATGATGCACAACTCAGTTGTCAACAACTGCACGAAGAAAAACCTCAAGAAAAATCAGAAGGAGCACAAGGCACTGACAAAGAATCACCTGCAAACTCTATGTGTGTACACAAAGAACAATGCAGCATACACTCTTTTTCAAAAGGCAGTTATGAGTCATGTTGAAATGTACTCACTCCTTCCAATACAGATCCTTTAAAAAAATGTTAAACTACTCACAGGAGAACCTACAAAGTCCATACAGGTGAGAAAAGAAATCGAATTAACTCTGGTCACTTTGCATCCAGTTCTCGCAGTCCTTTTGTGACCAGTTTTGGTACCAAGAATTGTTTTCACATTAGGAGCTGTTTCGGTGTGCACATCGGTAATATATAATAATAATGACAATGAATTACTAATCCCTTTCTATGAGAGGTTTAAAAGTATTCACATTTTGAAAGTCAGTGCTCAAAACCTCTCCCTTATGATAACCCGAGCAACTGTGAACAAATTTTTGCCCTCAAACATGTAGGAATCCAGACCAGTATCAACTGTAAAGCAGCAAATCACAATCAGCCAATCCAAGGAAACATTCATGTGATAACTGGGTTTCAGATTTTGCTGGGATTGATATGGAATTGTTTTCCAAATAACCAGAGTAACAGTGGGCCTGATGGTTAAATGTGATTTCACTTTAGTCAATAAGTTGCAGACAATTCTTTTGTAATTGTGGAGGAAATTTAAGTATATTCATGTTTTGTCTTTAAAAGCATTTGATCTGTGTCTGTCAGACCCAGACACATTAACATGTGTGAAGCTCTGTCTCCCACAGAAAACTCACTGTTCTACCTGTCTAAGTGTAAAAGTTCATTATCTCATGACTGAAACAAAAGTCACTCTGCTTTGAAATGTATGTAGCTTTGTCATTCTGGTATAAAACAGTCAGAGCTCAGATGCTCAGGATGGTTGTTGTTTAGATTCGGATTCAGACTGAGAGGGGAACTGGGGGAGAGGCCGGGAGGCTACCAGTCTGTGTCCAGGCCTGGGCCCTGTCATGTCTGTATCTGCTGTAGCAAACAATAAACCTTTTTTTCTCTATTTCAAAACTCACCGAGCTTTGCAAATGGATTACTTTTAATCTAGAACTGTCATTTTTCCACAACAATAATGGTGTCAGAAGTGGGATCCACGAGAACACGATGAAGATGGAATTTTGTCTTTTGGTTTCTGTCCTGATGCAGGGATCTTTCAAAGAAGAACATGGATGGATATTAGTTTCTGTCCTGGATCACCACAGCTGGATTCAAACAAGGCTTATTTGGTGAACCTTTCGAGTACAGACTTCTTTCCATTTGAAAAGGAAATCTTCATCTACAAAGACTAGTAAATCAAAGGAGAACGTATTTTGGAAATGCAAAATGCTTAACTAAACATACCCAACGGCCATAGTTCTGATCCTATACTATTTTTGATTTATCTCACAACTTCTCAGCCTTTTTGGCTCCAAAATCTCATGTGTGTACCACCATGGTGTCCTAACAACATGCTGCTAATACAATCCAAACAACAATGACCCTCCCCACTCCTGATTTCCTCACTTTTGGGACATAGTTGACAGACTGCTCATCCTTTTAAGCCTCTGAAACTAAGATAATGAATGCCAAAACATCTAAAATGTGGAGCAAAACTTCAAGAGGATCTGGACAGAAATGGATTCCATAGGACAGAACTGAGGAGCCCTGCTGTGCTGACTGTCCCAGGTCACTAGCCCCTGATCCAGGTCTAGTCCATGGGACTGTGATGACTGTAGCTCCACCTGTGACTGAGCTGTGAGACACTGTGTAAAGCTGAACATGTTTTCCTGAACTTTGCTTTATATAATATCTCGTATTGGGAACTATTTGAATTTATTCTCCAGAGTGAGGTTTAGGAGTCATTACAGTTAACTACCAAACAGTCATGGGTGAAATTCCCCTCTAGTTGTAACGAGCTGGTAAACAGTCAAATGGGTGGAGGTCCCTGCTATTTAGCAAACAGTCACTAGGTGAAACTCCTGTCTAGAGTTACTAACTGGTAAAAAGCAAAAGGGTGAAAGTACGGCTGAACTTTTTTCATGAGGGAGAGTAAATTCAGCAGCACATCTAGGTCTAAGAGGAGATATTATGTAATTGCAAAATGCAGACAAATGTAAATTTACGTAATTTTGACAGTATGCTCTAATTCACTCACAATGTGAAGAAACATTTTTTTTTTTTAAATTAAAAATTAAAAGAAAGACAAAACAAAAACTGAAAAAAAAATCTGGGAAAAAAAAAGAAAAGAAAGAAAATTGTTAAGTACAGAGCGTGACACAAGGAGTGAACGGTGCATTTGTGCGTCCTGAGACCTGAGATGCTCTTGTAATCTGTCACATTTGGAGCAGTTTTGCCAAAAAGAGTGGACAAGTTTTGCCACATCAACATGTGCCACGAGAGGCTCCTACTCAAAAAGACTGAGCGCTGTAATAAAAGCCAAAGTGCAACAAAGTATTAGTTTAAGGGTGTCCATATTTATGCCACCAGGTTATTTTAACTTTTTTATTTTATATTTTTCCCCTTCAAAGTTTTCAGTTTGTTTTTCAATTGCATTGTCCAGGTTATACGTCACATTAAAGGCGGAAAAAGTTTGTCTGGCTGTCCTTATTTTACATGACAAAAACCTGTCATTTGTGCAGGGGTGTGTAGACTTTTTATATCCACTGTACATTTTTATTGCTAATAAACATAATTCTTATCACTCATCCTTGTCATGGCGCCAAATCAAAACAGAAAGCAACGTTCATATGGACTTAATCATTTAACAACTTATATCAATGTTTAAACATTCAATGAAAAGATGTTTGTTCTCAGTCTTATTTGATTATCTACACAGTAAACCTTGATAGTATAAACTCAGGAAATTGCCATAATTGATCTTAGGACCATAGGTACAATAGATTAGGCAACATTAACAAACCCATAGACACTTAGTACATGAGGTTCATTTAACAAATACTCAACAATAATTACTCTTAAAACATTAGTAATGTTACTTAAAATAAGTAAGGAACTGAGTTTTGCATTCAGGTTTGGTTAGTACTGTAAACTAACTTTATATTAGTAGTGAGAACTTAAACCCTTTACTAAGAAAAACTTACTAGTCATTAATGTTACTGCAAATTTGAGTCTAAAAAGGAAACACAAAACCCAAATCTGAAACAAATCATTTATTTGACAAAGTTTAAACACAACATGAAGCAACATTGATAATGAAATGTCTTTAACAGTGAAATGAACAGCAGGTGAGTCAAAGCACAATGACATTTGTGCAGCAGCCACATAAAGAATCGGAACAAAACATCAAAATGGTCAAAATAGTGTAAATGTGTTCAGCAAATGACTGAACTACAACCAAATCTTTATGACATCTTCAGTCAATTTTATAATTAAAGGGTCCAGATTACAATTCTGACTAAACTGAAAAACTTTTTTTTGGACAATCAGCATTTTAAAATGCTTGGTGCACATCAGGTTTATATTCATTTGAACAAAACAAAAAAACTTGCTTAAACATTTAGGTGTTGCAGATATTTCAAACTGAAGGAAAAGGTTCTGGTCACTAGTCACATTTCTGTCGTGCTTTTCTACCTTTATCTACCGTTAAGTGTCTTGTCCAAAAACATCTGTAGAAGCTGGAATCACGACCAACTGAGCCACTGCTGTAGTGTTTCCATACATCCCCATTTAAGTCTGTATCCTCATATACTGTACAAATATTTACAAATGTTGCTGTGGGGACGTGGTCTTCAGGGGCCAGTGTTACTTTAAAAATGTGTTTTATTTATATTGTTTAAGGTTTATTGTTTTCTGATTATATATTGTTTTGTATTAAGTGGCAGAAACTGAATAGATTTTAAATATTAATTATTAAGTATTATTAAGCTTTTCATTGTTTCCATGGAGTGCTGTTAGTGCTTTGCTGATCTGTCTGATCTGTGGAGAGGTGAGAATACTCACAATAAAAATGTATGTTTTGTTTGTTTTTTGCAATGTCACTTCCATTTCGTGCTTAAATCTCACCTGTCCAATAATGTGCTATTTATCTTGTTTGGAACTACACATTGCATTCATACGTTCACTGTGGTTTTGTGTGCAACCGTAAAACCAATAAACATGACCCTTATCTGACACAATAAAACTTGATTAGAAAAGAAGTTGACACATCTGTTCTATATATTGAAACAAAAACAATCAAACATGACAGGAGTGTACTGAATAGACCAGGGGTCACCAACCGTTTTGAGGCTGAGAGCGACTTCATGGGCACTGAGTCGTACGAAGGGCCACAGTTTGAGACGCTCTTCTGAAATAACACATTTGCTCAGTTTGCCTTTAGTTATATATTATTAATAAAGATTAAAGTTAATCATCTCTGTGAAGACACGAATCATTTCTCACAATAATTATCAACAATGAAAGAAAGGTGGGGAACAGACAAACTTTTTCACAAAACAAACTATGTTGGACCATGTTTCAAAAAGTTATCAATTATGTAATGTTAAAAAAAAATCAACTTACATATTTCAAAATAAATCTTGGTTGCTTTTTGTGATTTTTTTCGCTGGTCTCATGAAAAAAGCCTGTTGTTTACCCAAAGCTGCCTTTAGCTCAGAGCTTGTTCTGCCCATAGTGTGCGTCCCCGTTAACGTGGAGCTTTGTGAGACGTTATACCAGGAGGGACAAACTCATTTTGGTCTGGGGGCCACATACGACCTCATTTGATCTCAAGGGGTCGGACCAGAAAACTCACAACATAAATACTAGCAATATGTAGAAACATTTTTGCAGCGAAACATGTAAAATATTTGTATTGAAGAGAACTGTTCCTTTATAAAATATTAACAACAACCTGAAACTGTCTCATTTTTGTGCAGTACAACTCAATACAGTAATTTTGAAAAAAAAAAAAAAAAAAAAAAAAGATTTTATTAGAGCATGTGCAGATTAATACAAAAATGATTTGAACTCAACATTGTGCACATAAAAACAAAAAAAGATCTAAAGACCTAAAATCATCAGCAGTTTACCTCTTTATTTTACAGGATTTAGTCGCTTTTTTTTTTATCCAGAAACTTTGCATCTTTTAGCCACAAGTGCCTCAATATCAGGCATCACATCCTGAGTAGCTGCCAATTTCAAACTGTCATTTAAGTGCTTGTGTGTTAGCTTTGAGCGCAGCTTTGTTTTATTAAAGTTCATTATTATGGTTTCGAAGATGATGCTACTTTGCTAGCAATCAGAAAAAAATATATAAAAAATTCAATTTTTGCTGAGTGTATTTTTATTACAAATCAGCTGAGGGCCGGATCAAGTCTGTAGGTGGGCCGGATCCGGCCCCTGCGCCGCATGTTTGACACCTCTGCGTTATACAGTGTCCCTCCATATTGTGCCGCTTTGCCGTCGCCACAGTCGCTCCGCAGATACACGCGTGTCTTTTATAGCTGCATTTAGCAGCTTCACAGAGCACTGTGTTTGTCACGCGCACAATACTGACCTTTGAACTGAGCAGGTCAGAGTTCATCTTAACTTATAATGAACATATTTTTAAGATATTGTTATTTTTAAAGCTATATAAATGCAAGGGTGATAAAAAAAAAAAAACAACAGAATAAAATTAAATTTTAGATTCAGCTCATTAGTGAGTCGTGCTATTTTTAGACCCGGCCTGTGGACGACTCATGTGGTCCTCGGGGGAGACTCGTGTGGTCCTCGGGGGAGACTCGTGTGGTCCTCGGGGGAGACTCGTGTGGTCCTTGGGGGCGACTCATGTGGTCCTCGGGGGAGACTCATGTGGTCCTCGGGGGAGACTCGTGTGGTCCTCAGGGGAGACTCGTGTGGTCCTCGGGGGAGACTCGTGTGGTCCTTGGGTCCTTGTCCTTTTTTCATGAGGGAGAGTAAATTCAGCAGCACATCTAGGTCTAAGAGGAGATATTATGTAATTGCAAAATGCAGACAAATGTAAATTTACGTAATGTCAACAGTCTGCTCTAATTCACTCACAATGTTAAGTGTGAAGAAAAAAAAAAACAGTAAAGAAAAAAAAATGAACAAAAAGAAAAATATGAAAAACAAAACAAAAACTGAAAAAAAATCTGAAAAAAAAGAAAAGAAAGAAAATGGTAAAGTACAGAGCGTGACACAAGGAGTGAACGGTGCATTTGTGCGTCCTGAGACCTGAGATGCTCTTGTAATCTGTCACATTTGGAGCAGTTTTGCCAAAAAGAGTGGACAAGTTTTGCCACATCAACATGTGCCACGAGAGGCTCCTACTCAAAAAGACTGAGCGCTGTAATAAAAGCCAAAGTGCAACAAAGTATTAGTTTAAGGGTGTCCATATTTATGCCACCAGGTTATTTTAACTTTTTTATTTTATATTTTTCCCCTTCAAAGTTTTCAGTTTGTTTTTCAATTGCATTGTCCAGGTTATACGTCACATTAAAGGCGGAAAAAGTTTGTCTGGCTGTCCTTATTTTACATGACAAAAACCTGTCATTTGTGCAGGGGTGTGTAGACTTTTTATATCCACTGTACATTTTTATTGCTAATAAACATAATTCTTATCACTCATCCTTGTCATGGCGCCAAATCAAAACAGAAAGCAACGTTCATATGGACTTAATCATTTAACAACTTATATCAATGTTTAAACATTCAATGAAAAGATGTTTGTTCTCAGTCTTATTTGATTATCTACACAGTAAACCTTGATAGTATAAACTCAGGAAATTGCCATAATTGATCTTAGGACCATAGGTACAATAGATTAGGCAACATTAACAAATCCATAGACACTTAGTACATGAGGTTCATTTAACAAATACTCAACAATAATTACTCTTAAAACATTAGTAATGTTACTTAAAATAACTAAGGAACACTAGTTTTGCATTCAGGTTTGGTTAGTACTGTAAACTAACTTTATATTAGTAGTGAGAACTTAAACCCTTTACTAAGAAAAACTTACTAGTCATTAGTTAATGTTACTGCAAATTTGAGTCTAAAAAGGAAACACAAAACCCAAATCTGAAACAAATCATTTATTTGACAAAGTTTAAACACAACATGAAGCAACATTGATAATGAAATGTCTTTAACAGTGAAATGAACAGCAGGTGAGTCAAAGCACAATGACATTTGTGCAGCAGCCACATAAAGAATCGGAACAAAACATCAAAATGGTCAAAATAGTGTAAATGTGTTCAGCAAATGACTGAACTACAACCAAATCTTTATGACATCTTCAGTCAATTTTATAATTAAAGGGTCCAGATTACAATTCTGACTAAACTGAAAAACTTTTTTTGGACAATCAGCATTTTAAAAGACAATAGAACCACAGACATATGGTGGATATTTGAAACATCATCTATAAAAAATGTTTCTTTAAGAACTGTCCTTACAGCGTTCACATCATCTGTGTGGAGACGTCTTCAGGTCGACATCTCAATGACTGTAAAACTCTTCTACTCTACTTAAATTCCAATGAATGAAATACTGTAATAATAATAAATATTGATTCACAGATCACTTTTAAAATATAGTTTACAAAGTACTGCTCAATCAGCATCAAAGCCATAATAAAAGCACAATATGGAAGAGCGAGAGTTCACAAGAAAGACAAGACAATTCAAGGTAAGGCAAGTTTATTTGTACAGCACAAGTCGTACACAAAGTCATTCAAAGTGTTTTACAGAAGAAGAAGGACATTAAAATCACAATACAAACTAATCAAAACATCAATAATCATCATAAAGTGAACATTAAAAGAAAAGAAAGCAGAATAAAACCCTTTCAGTCACATGCACAGCTGAACAGAAGTGTTTTGAGTCTGGATTTAAGCACAGGACACATGTGTGAAGTACTTCCTGGTTCTAGTCAGGAGCTGAGCAGCAGTGTTCTGGATGTTCTGGATGTTCTGGATGTTCTGGATGTTCTGGATGTTCTGCAGCTGGAGAGGCCAGTGAGCAAGTCATTACAGTCGTCTAACTTACTGGAGACAAATGTATGGATAAGTCTCTCCAAGTCTGGTTTTGACAATATATCTTTGATTATTGACATGTTTTTTAGGTGGTAAAAAGCTGCAGATGTTCTTGATTTGATGTGTCTGTTAAAGTTCAAGTCTGAGTCCATTATTACTCTTAAATTTCTAGTCTGATTTGAAGGTTTTAGAGAGAGAGACTGGAGGAGATGCTGACATTTTCTCTTTGTTTCTGTGGGTCAAAGAGTATGATTTCAGTCGTGTCTTTGAGTTTAGCTGGAGAAAGTTATTTTTCATCCACACACTGATCTGTTGGATGCAGGGGCAGAGTGAATATTCACTTGCTGTCAATGAGACATAGATAATAGATCAATACAAGCGGACATGCAAACAGACATAAAACAATCACATTATTACTTAGATGGCAGTGTTTGAAAAGCACTTCCAAATGAAACCGATAATAAGCTGAAAACCAACTATTAAAGGAATGCTGGCTCTGATTTGCGGGTTGTGATTGGCAACTTTACAGTTGAGCTTGGTGCGATCTCCTACATTTTTCAGCACAAATATTTTGGAACAGTCTTTCATGTCTCCATAAGACACAGGATTTTGATCTGTACCTGACAAAATGTCTACTATTTTAAATTTTTCATATGAAGGGATAAGTACTTCCCGCTCACCTTTAAAATCTGAATATTCACCTATGAACGCTCCTAAGCAGGTTTTGATATGAAAACAGGTCTTCGTTCCAAACAGTTTTAGATTTGGATCTCTGGAACTTGAAGCAAAGTGACCAAATCGTATTACTTGGTTGAGCTTCCCATTGAATATATCGTGTGATCTCCTGTAAGTAGTTTCACAGGACTTCTTAAGTATTTGTATGGCAGAAGTGAGCCAAAAATAGACAGTGTGGAACTGGAAAGTAGGTGTAGTGTACGATGATGAAGCCTGCTGAAGTGCTGCATTTAGTGGTTTATCGAGTACTGGTTCCGCTTTGGTATAGGCACAGATAGCACGAGTGTGGTTGATTGTTAGTTCCTTGTACTTGCTCTGCATCTTTTCTAGCATGTTTTTGGCGCATGAATCTGCGGTGTTCCAAGCATCACCAAAGGGCTTTTCCTGGATCTCCCTGGGATGGTAAACTCCAATGATTTTGTCAGCAGTTTTCATGGTGCAGCCAGAGAACATGTCGTCAATGGAATCTTCCATCAGACTCAGCTCATATGTAGCACCCTAAGGATTTTTTTTCACAAAAACAGATTTTTACAAAAATAAGTGAACAGTGGATGACAAAATCAATAATAATACCAACCTGTGCAGCTGCAATGGATAAAAACAGGCAAATTCCAAAGGCAAACATGGTGGTCTCTCTGTCTGTAATGAAGATGACATATAAATGCATGTCCTTATTTACTGCTCTGAGTTAAGTGAGGTCGTGTTGCTTTTCACCAGAAATCTGTCCAATGTCCCTGTTAAAAGCCTGAGTGGTAGATACATATATTTTTAACACAACATTTCGCCTGCATCGTACTATTCTAAATGAACACATGTAACATCATGCATTCTTACCTTAGGCCAGTGCCGTCTGTGCTTCTAGGACTGGTGTATACGATCTGAATACGTGGGGAGGTATATGTGTACTCCACCCTTCTGCAGGGGCCTTTTTAAGCAGTGAACATTTGGTTGCTCAAAACAGACTCATATCTCAGATCTGATAAAGTTATCTATACTGTACAAAGATAAGCTTTTTAACAAGCTGATGTGTGAAAGTGAAAGTACTCTTATCTCCACACATTGTAAAGTGAATTGTCTCAAAAACAGTAAATCCAAATACATTTTTATTGCTAATAAACATAATTCTTATCACTCATCCTTGTCATGGCGCCAAATCAAAACAGAAAGCAACGTTCATATGGACTGAATCATTTAACAACTTATATCAATGTTTAAACATTCAATGAAAAGATGTTTGTTCTCAGTCTTATTTGATTATCTACACAGTAAACCTTGATAGTATAAACTCAGGAAATTGCCATAATTGATCTTAGGACCATAGGTACAATAGATTAGGCAACATTAACAAATCCATAGACACTTAGTACATGAGGTTCATTTAACAAATACTCAACAATAATTACTCTTAAAACATTAGTAATGTTACTTAAAATAAGTAAGGAACTGAGTTTTGCATTCAGGTTTGGTTAGTACTGTAAACTAACTTTATATTAGTAGTGAGAACTTAAACCCTTTACTAAGAAAAACTTACTAGTCATTAATGTTACTGCAAATTTGAGTCTAAAAAGGAAACACAAAACCCAAATCTGAAACAAATCATTTATTTGACAAAGTTTAAACACAACATGAAGCAACATTGATAATGAAATGTCTTTAACAGTGAAATGAACAGCAGGTGAGTCAAAGCACAATGACATTTGTGCAGCAGCCACATAAAGAATCGGAACAAAACATCAAAATGGTCAAAATAGTGTAAATGTGTTCAGCAAATGACTGAACTACAACCAAATCTTTATGACATCTTCAGTCAATTTTATAATTAAAGGGTCCAGATTACAATTCTGACTAAACTGAAAAACTTTTTTTTGGACAATCAGCATTTTAAAATGCTTGGTGCACATCAGGTTTATATTCATTTGAACAAAACAAAAAAACTTGCTTAAACATTTAGGTGTTGCAGATATTTCAAACTGAAGGAAAAGGTTCTGGTCACTAGTCACATTTCTGTCGTGCTTTTCTACCTTTATCTACCGTTAAGTGTCTTGTCCAAAAACATCTGTAGAAGCTGGAATCACGACCAACTGAGCCACTGCTGTAGTGTTTCCATACATCCCCATTTAAGTCTGTATCCTCATATACTGTACAAATATTTACAAATGTTGCTGTGGGGACGTGGTCTTCAGGGGCCAGTGTTACTTTAAAAATGTGTTTTATTTATATTGTTTAAGGTTTATTGTTTTCTGATTATATATTGTTTTGTATTAAGTGGCAGAAACTGAATAGATTTTAAATATTAATTATTAAGTATTATTAAGCTTTTCATTGTTTCCATGGAGTGCTGTTAGTGCTTTGCTGATCTGTCTGATCTGTGGAGAGGTGAGAATACTCACAATAAAAATGTATGTTTTGTTTGTTTTTTGCAATGTCACTTCCATTTCGTGCTTAAATCTCACCTGTCCAATAATGTGCTATTTATCTTGTTTGGAACTACACATTGCATTCATACGTTCACTGTGGTTTTGTGTGCAACCGTAAAACCAATAAACATGACCCTTATCTGACACAATAAAACTTGATTAGAAAAGAAGTTGACACATCTGTTCTATATATTGAAACAAAAACAATCAAACATGACAGGAGTGTACTGAATAGACCAGGGGTCACCAACCGTTTTGAGGCTGAGAGCGACTTCATGGGCACTGAGTCGTACGAAGGGCCACAGTTTGAGACGCTCTTCTGAAATAACACATTTGCTCAGTTTGCCTTTAGTTATATATTATTAATAAAGATTAAAGTTAATCATCTCTGTGAAGACACGAATCATTTCTCACAATAATTATCAACAATGAAAGAAAGGTGAGGAACAGACAAACTTTTTCACAAAACAAACTATGTTGGACCATGTTTCAAAAAGTTATCAATTATGTAATGTTAAAAAAAAATCAACTTACATATTTCAAAATAAATCTTGGTTGCTTTTTGTGATTTTTTTCGCTGGTCTCATGAAAAAAGCCTGTTGTTTACCCAAAGCTGCCTTTAGCTCAGAGCTTGTTCTGCCCATAGTGTGCGTCCCCGTTAACGTGGAGCTTTGTGAGACGTTATACCAGGAGGGACAAACTCATTTTGGTCTGGGGGCCACATACGACCTCATTTGATCTCAAGGGGTCGGACCAGAAAACTCACAACATAAATACTAGCAATATGTAGAAACATTTTTGCAGCGAAACATGTAAAATATTTGTATTGAAGAGAACTGTTCCTTTATAAAATATTAACAACAACCTGAAACTGTCTCATTTTTGTGCAGTACAACTCAATACAGTAATTTTGAAAAAAAAAAAAAAAAAAAAGATTTTATTAGAGCATGTGCAGATTAATACAAAAATGATTTGAACTCAACATTGTGCACATAAAAACAAAAAAAGATCTAAAGACCTAAAATCATCAGCAGTTTACCTCTTTATTTTACAGGATTTAGTCGCTTTTTTTTTTTATCCAGAAACTTTGCATCTTTTAGCCACAAGTGCCTCAATATCAGGCATCACATCCTGAGTAGCTGCCAATTTCAAACTGTCATTTAAGTGCTTGTGTGTAGCTTTGAGCGCAGCTTTGTTTTATTAAAGTTCATTATTATGGTTTCGAAGATGATGCTATTTTGCTAGCAATCAGAAAAAAATAAATACATTTAAAATTCAATTTTTGCTGAGTGTATTTTTATTACAAATCAGCTGAGGGCCGGATCAAGTCTGTAGGCGGGCCGGATCCGGCCCCCGCGCCGCATGTTTGACACCTCTGCGTTATACAGTGTCCCTCCATATTGTGCCGCTTTGCCGTCGCCACAGTCGCTCCGCAGATACACGCGTGTCTTTTATAGCTGCATTTAGCAGCTTCACAGAGCACTGTGTTTGTCACGCGCACAATACTGACCTTTGAACTGAGCAGGTCAGAGTTCATCTTAACTTATAATGAACATATTTTTAAGATATTGTTATTTTTAAAGCTATATAAATGCAAGGGTGATAAAAAAAAAAAACAACAGAATAAAATTAAATTTTAGATTCAGCTCATTAGTGAGTCGTGCTATTTTTAGACCCGGCCTGTGGGCGACTCATGTGGTCCTCGGGGGAGACTCATGTGGTCCTCGGGGGAGACTCGTGTGGTCCTTGGGGGCGACTCATGTGGTCCTCGGGGGAGACTCGTGTGGTCCTTGGGGGCGACTCATGTGGTCCTCGGGGGAGACTCGTGTGGTCCTTGGGGGCGACTCATGTGGTCCTCGGGGGAGACTCGTGTGGTCCTTGGGGGCGACTCATGTGGTCCTCGGGGGAGACTCATGTGGTCCTCGGGGGAGACTCGTGTGGTCCTCAGGGGAGACTCGTGTGGTCCTTGGGGGAGACTCGTGTGGTCCTCGGGGGAGACTCGTGTGGTCCTTGGGTCCTTGTCCTTTTTTCATGAGGGAGAGTAAATTCAGCAGCACATCTAGGTCTAAGAGGAGATATTATGTAATTGCAAAATGCAGACAAATGTAAATTTACGTAATGTCAACAGTCTGCTCTAATTCACTCACAATGTTAAGTGTGAAGAAAAAAAAAACAGTAAAGAAAAAAAAATGAACAAAAAGAAAAATATGAAAAACAAAACAAAAACTGAAAAAAAATCTGAAAAAAAAGAAAAGAAAGAAAATGGTAAAGTACAGAGCGTGACACAAGAAGTGAACGGTGCATTTGTGCGTCCTGAGACCTGAGATGCTCTTGTAATCTGTCACATTTGGAGCAGTTTTGCCAAAAAGAGTGGACAAGTTTTGCCACATCAACATGTGCCACGAGAGGCTCCTACTCAAAAAGACTGAGCGCTGTAATAAAAGCCAAAGTGCAACAAAGTATTAGTTTAAGGGTGTCCATATTTATGCCACCAGGTTATTTTAACTTTTTTATTTTATATTTTTCCCCTTCAAAGTTTTCAGTTTGTTTTTCAATTGCATTGTCCAGGTTATACGTCACATTAAAGGTAGAAAAAGTTTGTCTGGCTGTCCTTATTTTACATGACAAAAACCTGTCATTTGTGCAGGGGTGTGTAGACTTTTTATATCCACTGTACATTTTTATTGCTAATAAACATAATTCTTATCACTCATCCTTGTCATGGCGCCAAATCAAAACAGAAAGCAACGTTCATATGGACTTAATCTTTTTTCTGCTGATAAATGAACAACTTATATCAGTGTTTAAACATTCAATAAAAAGATGTTCATTCTCAGTCTTATTTGATTATCTTTGATTTGCTCCATCACAAATGGAAATTGCAACGCCATCATAAACAGTCAGCTGCTCAAAATGATCTCTGCTCTGGGATTCCACAAAGCCCATAGATAAGACCAGTCTGTGGGATTCTAACAGAAAAACAAAAGATAAATGTTTTTGCTGTGTTCATTAGTTATTTTAAATACAATTTCATAGAGTACATAGTACACACAGTACAGTGAGACATGACGGAGACATGAGTTCAACGTGGTCCTAATTTTTCAGATTTGTGTGTCATGTTTGTTTAAATCAGTGCCATGTGTCAGGAAATGTCTCAGCATTTGTGACATAACACGTAACGTCCATTGTGGCTCCTCCAGTCTGCGTAATGTTATTTGAGGAGGGGGCATCTTCTCTCAGTTTCAGGCATTTCAGAGTAAAGTTAAACTGCTCCAAATGTTGTATGCAGATTCAAAGTTTATATCTCACTCTGCACTACGATCTACGACGAAAAAATAACTAAATAGAACAAAAAAATGCAGAATGGACATAACTACACAAGCAGCCCTGGGTGGACCAGTGTAACAGCTGCAAGCACTTCATCAGGGTCTACACGAAAGACAGAACATACGAGTCGCTCAGCCTTATGCCTGGGTGAGACGTATTAATAGACACAGCTAGAGAATCATTTGACTGGGCAGGAGGTTCCTACTGAGATTGACAAACACATTAAAACCACAACACTTCAAAACAAATAATCAGAAAATAATCAACATAAAATAAACATTAAAAGAGAAAAAAAAGCAGAATAAAATCCTTTCAGTTGTCAGAATGTTTGTTTCTGGTGTAAGTGTCAAAGAGACTGAAACATAAAGTCAGAAGGTTTAATAAAACAGACTCTCAGGAAAGGACAGAAGAGAGTCCTGAGATGTGCATGTTTACAGGTTTTATAGGGTCTCCCAATGTGTGTATGTGTGTGTGTGTGTGTGTGTGTGTGTGTGTGTGGGTGTGTGGGTGGGGGTGTGTGTGTGTGTGTGAGAGAGAGAGTGGGGGTCACACAGTCCTGAGATGTGGCTTTAACCAAAATGATCCGGACATAGCTGTTGTCTTATTGTCTTACTGTCCACATAGCGTCCTGCTGATCCTCCATATCTATTGTTGGACAGGTCTTATTTACCTTAACATTAGTAAATAAAGATACCAGTTTAATGTAGCTGCACTGCAACAAAATACCACAGCAGATGAACAGAACCGTTTGAGTCCTGGTTCGGTCCTGGTTCAGTCCTGGTTCAGTCCTGGTTTAGTCTTGGTTTAGTCTTGATTTAGTAAAATAAAAATGCGTTTATTCGATGTATTGTAATGATCTGATGTGTTGTTTTTTTAGCGCAGGGTCCACACCTTTTGTTTGTTTATGTGTCGTTGTTATTTGTGTGTGTTGCTATGACGACACCTTGACATGCAGGTTCCACTTCCAGTTGCTGGTCAGTGCGGAGGATTTGTAACTTATTAATGTTCATATCTCAAACACAATAGTGAAATAAAAACACCAGGATCACGTAGAACGGGTCCACACGAACATATCACCACCAAAATGATGAGTCTGACAGCAGCAGTTACAGAGAGAGGAGACACAGTTTTTCAATGTAAAGTGAATTGGAGCCAGAGTCGCCGGATGTGCAGCCCATGATCACTTCCTGTTTGGAACGTGTCGGCAGCAGGATAGTTATGTCCATTTATATAAACAGTGTATGGTTTCCTCACACCAGAACACTGCAGGATTAACATAGTGAATTTACACAAATCACTACGACTCACACACAAGCACGGAAATATTTATTTAAATTCATTGCAGATTCATTTTCCTATTTCAAGTCATTTAAACCAAGGCTCGAATTTTTGTGGTTTATAAACTTTTTATAATTTGAGTCATTTCAGATTAAGTCCATAATATATGGTTCAGGTTTAGTCCTGGTCTAGTCCTCCTCTAGTTCTACTTTTGTCATAGTTTATTCCTCCTTTAGTCCCCTTTTAGTCCCCCTTTAGTCCTCCTTTAGTCCCCCTTTAGTCCTCCTTTAGTCTTCCTTTAGTCCTCCTTTAGTCCTCCTTTAGTCCCCCTTTAGTCCTCCTTTAGTCCCCCTTTAGTCCTCCTTTAGTCCTCCTTTAGTCCTCCTTTAGTCCTCCTTTAGCCGTCGGACACTAAGTGGTGAAGTCAATTGACGGAAATGTAACCGAGAGAATCCGGTCATTTTTCAAAATAAAAGATTTTTCAAAATAAACGATTGTTCAGACTCAGATAATAAATACAACGGAAATAATTCATTATTTCTTGGACGGCCGGTGGCCCGGGACTAATTGATCCACGGACCGGTGGTTGGGGACCACTGCTCTACAGTACAGTACTCTGCAGTACAGTGCAGTACTTTACAATACAGTACAGTACAGTACAGTACTTTGCAGTAGTCGTCAGTTGTACACGTCGCTACTGCAGAGAGTGTAAAGTGTGTAAACTGTTCACTCTCAGACTTTCACTCTGTACTTCTGTACTCTGTACTTCTGTACTCTGTACTGTGTACTCTGTACTGTGTACTCTGTACTGTATACTCTGTGTACTCTGTACTGTATACTCTGTGTACTCTGTACTGTGTACTCTGTGTGTGAAATTAACAAAAAAATGATAAAACATGGATATTTTCAGCATTGGCCATGAATCATTTACATCATTTCAAACATCATGTGTTTGTTTATGTTCATTCTTGACCTGTTTTATTTGCACAGTATTTAAATCCTTGGAATGTTCCATATGTTGATTATTTTCACACAGTTATAGACGTGAAAAAATGACCTTGAATAAAACATTAAAAAGATGATGAAAGGTGAAAATGGAGATTAACTTATATATTAACTCAACTTATATATCGTTGTTGTGGAAAAAATACAGTTCTAGTTGAAAAGTGATCCATTTGTGAAGATCAGTGAAGTTTGAAATACAGAAAAAAGGTTTATTGTTTGTTCCATCAGATACAGACAAGACAGGGCCCTGGACACAGACAGGACAGGACGGGGCCCTGGACACAGACTGGACAGGACGGGGCCCTGGACACAGACTGGACAGGACGGGGCCCTGGACACAGACAGGACGGGGCCCTGGACACAGACTGGACAGGACAGGGCCCTGGACACAGACTGGGAGCATTTCAGCGTCTCCACCGTCTCCGTCCACGTCTCCGTCCACGTCCAGCCTCAGTTCCTGATCATCTGAGCTCTGCTGTTTTATCCCAGAACGACAAAGACACAAATCAGAGACTTTTGTCCCATATGATAATGAACTTTTACACTTGGACAGAACATCAGAGAGTCTCCTGTGGGAGACAGAGCTTCACATGTGAATGAGTCTGACACAGATCAAATACTTTAAAGACATAGACCATAGACTTTACATGTAAACTCCACACTCCTGACGCCCCGGTGTGAACGCACCAGCAGAGAGGGTTTTCCCGGCCGCACTTACATTCACGCTCCCGGTTACTTTTTCGGTAATTTCGTGTGAAATGTGATTGCGTTCTTATGTGTACTGTTAATGCAGACTTTATAATATAAAAGGAACTTGTCAAGATCTAATTTCCAAGGTTATTAATTACCCATTTTAGAGTACGATTTGATCTCTGCTTCCTAAAATCCATGTACAAAATAAGATTGCACATTCAGTGACATATCTGTTTATTTGATAGTGCTGTGCATGTATAATTTAGACAAATTATATGGTGGATCATTGTAAGAATGGTAGATAAATGGCAAAATTCTGTCAATATATAAATTAAAATATATGTGTGTCTATATAATTTATTATATAATATTAATACATTATATTGTATTATACACACGTACATTAAAATTTTGTCCAATTAACATAAAACTTGGTCAGTCACGGGGGACACAAAGGGATACAGGGGGATGGGAGGGCATTTGACACAGTGGAAGACTTGCATGACCATTTATATTGTCACTTCTCATTCCAGCTGTTGTATGAAGTGCCGTTTCTGCAATTTTGTGGGTTCAAGCCAAGACGTTCTACTAAGGCATCATCAACTTGGGCACAGAAGAGGATTTCATTGGCCCTGCATTCACTGCGTTTGCACATTCAAGACAAGAGGTGCATTAAGATCTCATCTCAGCAGATCACACAATAGGACTGTGAAAAGGCAGGACATATTCACCTTCTTTTGTGATTTATGTGAATTTAAGGATATTTGCTCACACTATATTTCTCATCTCCTGAGACACTTAAAAGAGAAAGAGACTGTGTGCTGTCCATTCCAACATTGTGATTTTGCCACTAACAATTCAAGAACATTTAGTGCCCACATAAGCAAGAAGCACAGAAACTCAAAGGATATAAAAAATTGTCTTAGAGGACTATCTCATGATCATAATCCTGAAAGTACCTCCTCTGAGCAGCCTGTAGATACGTCTGAGGAGACAGACTTTACAAAGTGATTCAGATCGACTTTCAAATGAGACAGAGGACAATGACTGTGTAAATTATGTGTCTCTTGAACACAAAGCCGCTCGCCTTTTTTTGTGTATGCAAACACTGTTGCATGTTTCAAAAAGTTCACTGCAAAAGATTATTGAAGAAATTAATGAAATTTTAAACTTTTCTAAATTTCATTCAGTTCAAAGATTTAAGGAGGTGCTTGCTCAGCAGAATATTAAGGTAGATGATGGTGTAGTTAAAAATATCATTGATGCATTTTTTAAAACCAATCCATTAATTGTATTCACTGATCCAAAAGGTACCTTATCTTCTGATTACAAGAGAAATGTCTACTTTAGGGATCACTTCCCTATAATCACACCTAGAGTACACCTACAAAACAACTCAAAGGAATACATTTGTGTATGTCTCACTTATTGACGTTTTGGAGAGTTTATTGAAACAAGAATATTTTTTTTACGAGAAGTTGTTTTTTGGGGAAAGTGATGAAGTAGGCCGATATGAATCTTTTAGAGATGGACAATATTTCAAAAACAGTCAATTAGAATTAAATGACATCTGTTGCCGCTGGATTGGTTGTCAAATATCGTTGCCTGAAGGAACCAGGAAGTGGCTCAGGATATGCTGGATGGGACAAAAGTATTAAGTGTAAGCTTGGCAACTACCGCTCCAAACTGCGTGAGGCTGGCTGTAATGAGGTTGCAGTCAATCGAAAAAGAGGGAGAGGAGATGACAGTGACCCCAATAGATTCATTTTAAAGAAACCAAAACGTGGTGAAGTTAACTTTATCCCTCAGCATCCAGAAAACTATGATGATTCTTCTTTAGAACAAGAGCGATGCCTCTTGGTGGACGAATTAAAGAAGAGGGGGAAGGACATGGCTCTGATCAGACAAAAGATGGACCTCACATTTTCGCTGAGGAGAAAGGAAATCGTGGAGATGCAGCCTTTGGTCAAGGAAGTACAGGAGAGATGGCCAGCTCTCTTCTTGAAAGAACAGGTAAAGATGTTTTCACATTCACACAATTTGTGCTTATGAGTATAGATCCTTAATACTGTGTTTTTGTTTTGTTTTTTTCTTGTATGTGTGTAAGATCTGTGCAGAGTTTATGCACATTACCACTAAGGACCTGTTGGAGACCTTCATGACTGCCCTTGATACTTACTCTATTCAACTGATTAAACTGTTCCGGGCCAGAAAAGGAGCTTTCAACAATGAAATTGATCTTCTCCTACAGAGGTTTGACAATCAGGTAATTCACTTTTTATCTATAGTAAGACATTTTTGAATTATAGTTTATATTTTTACATGATCTGTCATAAACACTCAGTGATAAACTAATCTGTATGAGGGTGTGCACATTTCTCTATAAATAAAATACAGAGTTAAGGAAATAATGTTTAACCATGATTATCAATAAACCAAATAATCTATCCAGCCCCAAAACTAAATAATGTCAATTTTAGAAACAATAAGTAATTTAAATCAAATGTATATAAAAAAACAACTGAAAAATACCAAATAAACATTTGCCTGTTTATATAAGTAAGCTTTCATAAATGTAATTTATTTGTTCACATAATAGAAGAGGCATAGACCTGCTTCTGAACTTAAAATAACAATTTATTGTAATAGTCAAATTGAGAATTGGGACTGACTGGCTCTCATTTATTATTCATTTGTGTTTTAGATGTCAAACATTGTCCAGCATCGGCGAACCATTTCTCTTGAAGGATTATATCCATATTTGTTCGGGACACAGAGAGCAAACTGTTTTTGACCTGCCTGGTGAGTTAAAGTTCACACAAATTATGCCTTAATTGATTTCAAATATTTAAAATATTACTGGGTTGCTATAACTGTTATTGAGAGATAGATATTTATTTTATTATCCTTTTTTTTACAGGACACAGATCCAGTTGAGAGGTCCACCAAAGGTGTGAAGGTGGGAATCCTTGCTGTTCTGGAAGACTCCAATGGACCTGCTTCAGAGCCCACTGTTGTCAACATTGGCATTGTGTTAGAAGAGGACATCATTCTTGCTGATCTGCCAGACCTTCCTACTGCCTGTACCTACCTTTTTGGACTTCTTTATGGACTAAATATAGAATTTCCAAAGGAGCACAGGTACACATTTGAAGTTATCCAACATATTTTCATGGAACTGACTCCTACCTGCTCCCAGTGAGTGAGAAGCTTAAAAACTAAGCTCTTAGTCTAAAGTCCTTAGACAGAAGGTGCGTTCACACCGGCGCGTCAGGTGCGTCGAGTTTACATGTAAAGTCAATGGTGGATCCGCATCTTAAACGCAGCGTGGCAAGATGCTCGTCCACCATTGACTTTACATGTAAACTCGACGCACCTGACGCACCGTGTGAACGCACCATAAGAGCTTCATTTTTAAGCTTGATTACATCTTCAGTGACTCTATTCTACATGTTAAGGCACTGTAAGAAAAAGTTACTAAAATAAGACACACTTATTGTGAAATTGCATTCCTTTGTTTGAAGAATTTGTAAAATTTATATTACTTTTCAATAGATAAAAGTATTTTAGGGTTTTAGCTTGGACAGTGTAAGTTACAGAGCATATGCACAAATGTAACATTTTATATTGTTCAAATATACAGTTGAACGTGCATTTCATGTACAATAATTTGTACATTGTTAATAAAGTTTGTTACTTCAGCTGGTTATGTCCTTTTTACTAAATTAATAAAAACAATTGCAAATTAGAGAAAATGTATTGTGCAAACATTAGAAAATAAATTGAGTGAGCAAAAGAAAATGCATTGTGATTGTGATGATAAATGTTTTGAGGCAATGATAAAAAGTCAGAGAAGTAAAATAAAATGCATTGTGCTCATGATGAGTAATAAGTTCTGCTACCAAAAAAAATTTATTTGTTCTAACAAATAAAAATAAGTACAGGAAAATGTGAAAGATGAATTGTGTGAACAAAATAATTTAAGTTGGAGCAACTTAAATCCATAACTAAAAAAAGTGAAGGCAACCTGTTGCCTTAAGTTTTTGAGTTGAAATAGCCTTTTTTTTTTTTACAGTGTACAGACCCAGGACACGCTGGAGGGACTATGTCTCTCTGGGAACGCCTTGGGGTCCCACCGGAGGAGCTGGAGGACGTGTCTGGGGTGAGGGAAGTTTGGGGAGTCCCTGGTTAGACTGATGCCCCCGCGACCCGGCCCCGGAGGAGAGGAAGAAAATGGATGGATGGGCCGCGTCTAGTGACAGATCTAATGTTATTCAGGAAAACCAAAAAGGCAGTCCTGTTTTAGTCCTGCCTTTAGAGACCTACAGCCATGTTAAAATGCTAGCACAGCCCTAGGTCTGTCTTAGTCCTGTTTTAGTCCTGTTTTAGTCCTGCCTTTAGAGACCTACAGCCATGTTAAAATGCTAGCACAGCCCTAGGTCTGTCTTAGTCCTGGTTTAGTCCTGTTTTAGTCCTGTTTTAGTCCTGCCTTTAGAGACCTACAGCCATGTTAAAATGCTAGCACAGCCCTAGGTCCGTCTTAGTCCTGTTTTAGTCCTGTTTTAGTCCTGGTTTAGGTCTGCTTTTAGTAACCTACAGCCATGTTAAACGCCAACATACCCCTAGGTCTTTTCACAGATCAAACCTTATTTAGGACGACCAAAAAGGCAGTCCTAGTTTAGTTCCGGTTTAGTCTCAGTTTAGTCGTGGTGCAGTCTTGCATTAGTCCCGGTTTAATCCCGGTTTAATTCCGGTTTAGTCGTGGTTTAGTTCTGGTTTACTGCTCCAGCCCTTCCTTCTCTTCCTGTAAAACTTCATTCAAAAATGTCACCATTTGTCTGCAGGACAATTGGAAGTACAGCTCCGTGTAAACTTTTTCCATCGTTTCATTCTCTTGCCGCATTTGTTCATTTTCATGTTCCTGATTTTGATTTTTGACCAGTGACAGCTCCTGTTCTTTCTTCACCCTCCACAATCTGAAACGCTCCTTCTTTAAGTCGTCATTACTTTGACATTTTAACTTGTTGAAATCGTCCTTTACCGAGTGAGCCTCTTTGATTTCCCACTGCAGTTTATGAATTCCTCTGTACAAACTGTAGAGCCTTTCGTGTGGTTCTGTGTCACATCTCTGCACCACTTCCTGAGACTCTTTAAGTTTGAGCAGTTTGCCGTAAATGAGGTCAAGTTTCTCGTTCAATTCCTTCTGTTTAGCTTTCTTAAGCTCCAATTCCTGATCAATTCTCTTATGAGTGTCAGACATGACTGTACTGTTTATCATTTTGCTTTTCATTTGGTCAATTTCTTGCTCAATTTCGTGATTTGATGTCTTTAGACGCTCTATCTCGCAGAGTCTTTGGTCGTATTTGGACGCTAGCAGTTTTTCTACGTTGTAATCTTCAGTGATTTTGCGAAGATGTTCCTTCATCTGTTCAAGTTTGCTTTTCAGGTCGCTGTTCTTCATCTCCAAGTCTGCGTATTTCTTCTTCCAAACCCCATTTTCAGCCAATTTCTCAGTCATCACAGATATTTGTTCCTGTAAGGTGCGATTTTCCTCTGTTTCTGACGCAACGTGGCTCTGTTTCCACCCTCCTTCTTGAGGCAGTTTTGATCTGAAGCCTTCAAACTCCTCTTGCAAACTCGCTCTCGTTGCGTGATCCGAAATCTCTTGTCGCAAATTTAGATATGTATCTTCGACCGTTAAAGGTTTCTGCTTTTTCTCAACCTTCATTAGTCTCGAGCCCTCTTTCTCTACGACGTATTTCCTTTGCTTCAGCACCTTCTTCTCAGTTTGTAGCATTTCCGAATGAATTTTTATCAAGCGAGGGTCTTTAATCTCTTTATTCAGTGTGTGGATTTCGCGAAGCAAGCCAGAGTACTCCATCCTCGCGTTATCCGAATTGTTTTTACGTTTCACCTTCTGAGACTCGACGATCTTCTTCAGCTCGTTGCGAAGTTTCTCTTGTTCCTTGAGTAACTTGTTGATTTTGGCGTTGATCTTTGCCGTGTTCTTGTTACTATCCTTACGACAATCGGACAAGGCTTTTAGGTCGCTAATTTCGTTCTGTATCGATTCAATTTCCTGCTGAACTGTATCATTATAACTCCGAATATTCGATATCAGCAACTGTTTTTGTTTATATCCAAATTCTATTATCTTGTCCGCGTCGTATTGTTTTGTTATTTTCAGAAGATGTTCCGTTAACTGCTCATTTTCTTTCATCAAAACACCTTCCAGCTTTGCCAACGCTCCACTTTTTCGTCTCAAATTCCTCTCCACAGCCAATTTCTGTGTCATGCTTGATATTTTGTCATAGACACGTTTGGCATCTTCTAGATTCTGATTATACTCAGTTACTAACTCAAGGTGGCGCTGTTTCCAGTCTACACTTTGAGATAATTTGGATTTCAAGCTCTCAAACTCACCTCTCTGGCTTTTTAAGATCTCAATCTCAACTTCTGGTCGTTCTCTGGCGGGTTCGTAGTTTTGCGGGAGCCGCTCCTTCCTCTCTGTAAGGGCTTTGTTTTCTTTAAGAGCCGCTTCCACCACAAGTTTGAGGAAAATAAATGTCTCTCTCCCGCTACAAGCCTCTAGGATCTCTTGTCGTAGAGTGACGTTTTTTTTCTGGAGAGAGTCCAGGATCAATTGAAAGACCTCACAAGAGTCGGTCAAGTCACTCGGATGTTGCTCCAAGGCTTGACCGATCCATGGGTCGTCTCCCATTTCTAAACGATACATTTTTAGTGATGTTTTTCGACTACGCTTTTGAATTTGTAGGTTAATATTTGACAAATAAATGCAAATATTCAAAGCTCAACTGACTCTGGGTAATATGAATTATCTTCAAGAATCGTGCTCGCTCTGCTCTGCTGTGTCAACTGTGGTGAGTTGATTGTTAGTCGTCTGGTCTCGGCACCTCACCCTTACTACACAGCGGTAGTGATGTCTTTAAGTCCTTTGATGACTTTAAGTCCTTTGATGACTTTAAGTCCTTTGTGGTGTTCATAACGGAAGCCGACCAATCAGAGAGCTCGGAGTTCAACCCGGTTTCCTAGCAACCGAGAGGCTGCGTTTCCGTGACGTCGTCGAGAGCTCTGTGATTGGCCGTTTTCAGATTCTAGAACGCGACGACGTCATTCTCCCAAGAGTCAGATGAACATACAAAGATTCATTTTGTTTTAAAATATTGAATCGCTATGGAAACAGTCAAACTTCTGCATTCATTCTGAAACCCAGTGATCGATTAAAAATAAAAATGCGTTTATTCGATGTATTGTAATGATCTGATGTGTTGTTTTTTTAGCGCAGGGTCCACACCTTTTGTTTGTTTATGTGTCGTTGTTATTTGTGTGTGTTGCTATGACGACACCTTGACATGCAGGTTCCACTTCCAGTTGCTGGTCAGTGCGGAGGATTTGTAACTTATTAATGTTCATATCTCAAACACAATAGTGAAATAAAAACACCAGGATCACGTAGAACGGGTCCACACGAACATATCACCACCAAAATGATGAGTCTGACAGCAGCAGTTACAGAGAGAGGAGACACAGTTTTTCAATGTAAAGTGAATTGGAGCCAGAGTCGCCGGATGTGCAGCCCATGATCACTTCCTGTTTGGAACGTGTCGGCAGCAGGATAGTTATGTCCATTTATATAAACAGTGTATGGTTTCCTCACACCAGAACACTGCAGGATTAACATAGTGAATTTACACAAATCACTACGACTCACACACAAGCACGGAAATATTTATTTAAATTCATTGCAGATTCATTTTCCTATTTCAAGTCATTTAAACCAAGGCTAGATCTTTTGCGGTTTCTAAACTTTTTATAATTTGAGTCATTTTAGATAGATTAAGTCCATAGTATATGGTTCAGGTTTAGTCCTAGTTTAGTCCTGGTTTAGTCCTGGTCTAGTCCTGGTCTAGTCCTCCTCTAGTTCTAGTTTTGTCATAGTTTAGTCCTCCTTTAGTCCTCCTGACGCAGAAATACACGTACATTGCTGTAAAGTTGTAACGTAAAGGCGGCGTGGGGCGGGCCGTCGGACACCAAGTGGTGAAGTCAAGTGACGGAAATGTAACCGAGAGAATCCGATCATTTTTCATCAAAACACCTTCCAGCTAGTTTAGTCATAGTTTATTCCTTTAGTCCCCCTTTAGTCCCCCTTTAGTCCCCCTTTAGTCCTCCTTTAGTCCCCCTTTAGTCCCCCTTTAGTCCCCCTTTAGTCCTCCTTTAGTCCCCCTTTAGTCCCCCTTTAGTCCTCCTTTAGTCCTCCTTTAGCCGTCGGACACCAAGTGGTGAAGTCAAGTGACGGAAATGTAACCGAGAGAATCCGATCATTTTTCATCAAAACACCTTCCAGCTAGTTTAGTCATAGTTTATTCCTTTAGTCCCCCTTTAGTCCCCCTTTAGTCCCCCTTTAGTCCTCCTTTAGTCCTCCTTTAGTCCTCCTTTAGTCCCCCTTTAGTCCTCCTTTAGTCCTCCTTTAGTCCCCCTTTAGTCCCCCTTTAGTCCCCCTTTAGTCCTCCTTTAGTCCTCCTTTAGTCCCCCTTTAGTCCTCCTTTAGTCCTCCTTTAGTCCCCCTTTAGTCCCCCTTTAGTCCTCCTTTAGTCCTCCTTTAGTCCTCCTTTAGTCCCCCTTTAGTCCCCCTTTAGTCCTCCTTTAGTCCTCCTTTAGCCGTCGGACACTAAGTGGTGAAGTCAAGTGACGGAAATGTAACCGAGAGAATCCGGTCATTTTTCAAAATAAACGATTGTTCAGACTCAGATAATAAATACAACGGAAATAATTAATTATTTCTTGGACGGCCGGTGGCCCGGGACTAATTGATCCACGGATCGGTGGTTGGGGACCACTGCTCTACAGTACAGTACTCTGCAGTACAGTACTCTGCAGTACAGTGCAGTACTTTACAATACAGTACAGTACAGTATGTGTGTGGGGGTAAGTGTGTGTGTGTGTGAGTGTGTAGAATGATTAATTGTGCATAAAAACAGCAGCATGGACTTTACAAGAGTTCGTGAGGCTGTTTGGGACTTTGGTGATGGACCCAGAAAAGTTACATAATACACCTTTAAAACCAGCCATGAAATTGTAAATGATGATTCAGACGTAGTAACGGCTCAATGAAGAGTCAGGGTCATGGCTTTAATTAAGTCTTTACTCAGTTTGAAACATTCTTTAAAAACTATTTGTTCAATAAACATAAAATCTTGCAAATTAAAAATGTAAAAAATGATGCTGAGTGAGTTTTTGAGGCGGGACAGGAGGATGGAGTGGCTGATTGTGTCGAAGGCTACAGTGAGGTCCAAGAGGATGAGGATGGAGAGGTGGCCAGAGTCGGAGGAGAGGAGGAGATCATTTGTAACTTTGAGCAGAGCTGTTTCGGTGCTGTGTTTGGGACGGACGCCGGACTGGAAGGGTTCATAGAGACTGTTTGAGGTGAGGTGGGTTTGAAGTTGGGCGGCGACGACACGTTCCAGGATTTTAGACAGAAAGGGAAGGTTGGATATGGGACGGAAATTTGCACAGTTATCAGGGTCAAGGTTGGGTTTTTTGAGGATGGGGGTGATAGCAGCTCGAGAGACTGTGGGACAGAACCGGAGCAGAGGGAGGAGTTTATGATTTGGGTGATCAGTGGAGAGAGGACAGGAAGACAGGCTTTGATGAGAGGAGAGGGAATGGGGTCCAGGGAGCATGTAGAATGTTTAATGCCGGAAAAAAGTTTTGTCAGGTGAGCAGGGGAAATGGGTGTGAAGTGAGAGAGCTGTTGAAGGGGCGGAGGAGGATCAGGTGGAGCAGTGTGGGAGGAGGAGAGGTCTATTGAACTGTAAATGGAATCTATTTTGGACTGAAAGAAGGATTGAAATTGATTGCATTTGTCAGTGGTGAAGGAAGAAGAGGTGTTGAAGTTGGGTTTTAGGAGTGTGTTTATTGTGGAAAAGAGAGCTTTGGGGTTATTGGAGCCGGAGTGGATGAGGTTGGAGTAATATTTGGACCGGGCAGAGTTTAGTGTGTCTTTATATTGCTGTATGTAATCTGTGTAGATTTGGAGATGAACAGTTAAACCGGATTTCTTGTACAGTCTCTCAAGCTGGCGCTTACGGGACTTCATTTGATGGAGCTCAGGGGTGTACCAGGGGGCAGTATGGGTGAAGGAGACGGTTTTAGCGGGTTTGGAGTTGACATTATCTATGTGGAAATTAAAGTCACCAAGCAGAAGGATGGAGGATGATATGGCACTTAACTGAGTCAGAAAGTCAATGAGGTCTGGAAGGAATGAGGGGTTGGGCTTCGGGGGGCGGTAAATAACAGCAGTTACAAGTGGAGATGGACCGGACAGTTTGAAAGCAGTATATTCAAATGTGTGAAAGTTTGAGAGAGAGAAGGGGGTTTATTTAATGTTATTTTGAGTTGTGTCTTTTTTTATTTTGAGTTTTTTTAATTTTTATTATAATTTCTTTTAGTTGTTTCGAGTTATTTTTTTAGGGGTTTTTTTTGTGTGTGTTTTTGTTATTTTGAGGTTGTTTTTTTTTTTTTTTTTTTTTTACTGTGTCTCCTCTCTCTGTCTCTGCTGCTTCAGACTCATTCTGGTCTTAAATGTTCGTATTAACCCTCTACATGATCCTGGGGTTTTTATTTCACTATTGTGTCTGTAAATCAAGATATGAACATTAATAACAGACAAATCAGGTCCTTCTTTCCCCGAGGTCGCTCCTGTTAGCGTTAGCAACAGGTTTGATTGACAGCGTTGCTAAGGGCCCTCTCCCTGTTAAACCAGTGAAACAGGCACAAAGGGGCGTTACCTTCAACATCCTTGCTCCTGATTGGCTCTTTGGTTGCTATGATACTCAGGTCAGAATTCTTCAGATGGAACTCTGCTCTAAATTGGCCAATGTTGTATTTTGCACGGTGTTGCCATGGCAACAGTCACGTCTTTGATGTGTCACTTTGTGACATTACAAAGAGCCAAAGCCTGTAAAGCCTCAAAGTCTGTAAGTGTCACTGCATGAGTTTATTTCAGTTGTAGAGAAAGCACAATTCTAGGACAGTTCACTCAGCATCAGTTCAGCTTTTAATTCAGCGTTTGAATTTATCAAATATCAACAAACTTAAAAACACTTGAACTTGAACTCGATCATTTAGAAATGGGAGACGAGAAAATGAACCATTTCATCAGTCAAGCCGTGGAGCGACATCAGAGCGACTTAAACGGCGCCTGTGACGTCTTTAAATCTGCACTGGACTCTCTCCAGAAAAAGAACGTCGATCTGAGACGAGAGATCCACCAGGCCAAAATGGAGGCTTGCAGCGGGAGAGAGAAATTTATTTTTCTCAAACTCGCAGTGGAAGCGGCGTTAGCAGAAAACAACGCCCTTAAAGAGGAGAATGAGCAGCTCAACAAAAGAAATGACCCCACGAAACAGCTCGAAAACACGACGGCAAAAGTGAAAAGACACCAAGAACTTTTGCACGAAGAATGTCAAAGTCTGACATCACACGGAGATGAAGAGGACATTTCAAAAGACGACGAAGCTCAAGTAAAGTTGGAAAATGGTGAAATCCGAGTTGAAAACGAGACAATTCAGGAGGTCCCAGAATCAGACGATTCAACAACTGAACGAGAGACATTTAAGAAAGAAGAAAAACAACTGGAAGATGAGATCGCTGTGTTAAAAAGCCAGAGACACAGTTTGAAAAGCCAGTTTGACACTTTGAAATCTAAATCATCTCAAAGTGAAAACTGGAAACAGCGCCACCTTGAGCTCGTAGCTGAACAGAGTCGTATTCTAGACGATGCCAAACATATAAATGACAAACTGTCGAGCATGACCCTGAAATTGGCTGCAGAGACGAATCTGAGAAGTGGAACGGTGGCAAAGCTGGAAGACGCCTTAATAAGAGAAAATGAGCAGTTAACGCAACATCTCGAGAAAATAATGAAACATCACGACGAGACCATGACAGCAGTGTCTGGATTTAGACCAAAACGCTCGGAAATACAGGAACTTCAACGTCAAAATTATAACATTCTGCGAGACATTGAAGATATGGAGAACGAGATCTTCCACCTGAAAGCCTTGACTGTTGGTTCTAAGGAGTTTAACACGGACACAGCAGTGATGAACATTAAAAACAAGAGGCTGGTTGAGAAACAACAGCAACTTCACGACGAACTGAAAAAGATCGTCAAGTCTCAGACAGATACAGATGTTTTGAAGAACTTGAAGAATGAGGCCTTGAGCTTGTATAACCAAATCCACGCATTGACTCTGGAGATTAAAGACACAAGCTCGATAAGAACTCACCTGAAAACGGCACAAAGTGAGAAGAAGTTGCTGACGCAAAGAAATGACATCGCAAAAAGAGGGCTCTTGAAAGTACTGAAGCTTCAGCGTAAGCAGAAACGGTCCGTGGTCCAACACAAACATCTAAATGTGCCACAAGAGAATGAAGAATCACAGAACGGCTCTGTGGAGGTGATGGTTTTGGATCATGCAGTTGGAGATCGTTTGCATGAGGAGTCTGAAAGCTTCGAATCAAAACTGCCTCAAGCAGGAGAGTGGAAACAGCGCCACCTTGAGTTAGAAACAGAGAAAAAATGCACCTTAGAAGATATCGAACATTTCCACAAACAAATATCGATGATGACTCAGGAACTGGCTGAAGATGAGATCTGCAAAAAGAAATGCGCAGACTTAGAGATGATGAACAGCGTCCTGAAAAACAAAAACGAAGAGTGGAAGGAGCATCTCTGTAAAATAACTCAAGAATATGAAGAAAAAGTACGAGCTTTCAACTACAAACAAACTCTCCAGAATATAGAGCGACTAAAGAAATTAAATCACAAAATCCAGCAAGACATTGACAAAACCCAGAGCAGAATTATAAACAGCGTCGTCATATCTGATACTCAGAAGAGAATTGAGCAGGAATTATCAGCTGAGAGAGAGAAAAACAAGGAGCTGCTGCAGAAACAGGCAGACACTCATCGCCAACGGCTCATGCTCAGAGAGTCTGCGGAAAGGCTGCCGGAATTTAAATTTGACATAGAAAACCGCGAAAAGCTCTGCAGCTTGTACAGAGACATTTATGAACTGGAGCGAGATATCGAAAAGGCTCGCCCCATAGAAGTCGATTTGAAGCTGAAAAAATGGATGGAGGAAAGAAATGACGACTTAAAGAAGGAGGTTTCAAGATTGAGGAACTTGAAGAAAGAACAGGACAAGTTACTGCTCAAAAATCTAAATCAGGAGCAGGAAAACGAAATTCTGCGACGAGGGTTTGAGTTCAAACATGAAGTCTACACAGAGCTGTATTTCCAACTGTACAGCAAAGAAGTGGAGATGTTTTTGAACGACGTCTCACAAGAAGAGAAGGGACGATTGGACTAAACCAAGACTAAACCGAGACTAAACCGAGACTAGACCAAAACTAAGGACCAGGACTAAGGACCAGGACTAAGGACCAGGACTAAACCGGGACTTCCTTTTTGTTGGTCCTAAATAAGGTTTGACCTGTTGTCACGTCGCAGCTCGTTGGGGGCAGTGAAGTAACAAAAGGAATTACTTACTTGATTTACCATTTTTCCAAAATGGAAAAATGGTAAATTAAGTGAGTAATTCCCTGATCCCTGATCATTGAATTAAGTGATTTGGTGAACAGGGATGTTAAGACCTAGAGCCGTAACATCTGTCCACAGACCTAGAGCTATGTTAGCGTTTAACATAGAAAGTCCCAAAAGACAGAACTAAACCAGGACTAAACCAGGACTAAACCAGATTTGAATTTGAGTCTTTATCAAAATAAACATTTTAAAACTATTTACAGTCTCGATTTCACTTAAATGAAGCAGAACTCAGGTTTAACTGACAGAACACACAACTGTCTGAGTCATATCGTGAAAATAAAGTCTTTCTAACGATGAGCTTGACTGACACAGATTCTGCACTTTAACCTGTGTGAGGGCGGAGCCTAAGCATCAAACACCTGAGAAACGCCTGTTCTGTCTGGAAATGTCTCAAATATGAGGCATTTCAGTTTTAAATGAAGCTCGTCCCGACATCCCAGAGTCAAAACGTTTGTTTACCTGTTGCTACGGTGACGGAGGCAGATGTACCTTCCAAGATTTTGGGCAATGCATACGGTTATAATTGTTCACTTACACTTGAACTTATCACGACTTAAACTAGGGGAAGTAAAAATTAAAGCCACAAGCGGCATCGAACGGCCCTCGCGGGCCGTGCTTCGCACTCGGCCGGCCCGGCTCTCCCTCCTGGAGGCGCTAAAGTGCCAGTTTTGTCTGCAATATTGTGGGTTTGGGCTGTACAAAGTCTACACACACTGGAAGGACTGATGCACAAAATGCAAAAACATGGGTTTTTGAGGCATCGCCATGGCAACACCGTACTAAATACAAAGTTGGCCCCTGGACTTTTTTGATGGGGACGACCTGAAGAGTCACTGCACCAAATTTCACGTTCCTTAATGAAGCCACTAAGTTCTTATGAGACTTTGAAATGTACGAAAATGTGCACATTTTCCCATTAGGATAACATAGGCTCTTTGGCACATCGCCATGGCAACACAGTGAAAGATATGACATGGGTTCCATTGACTTTTTGAACAGCGGCTTCTTAAACAGCGGCTTACAGTGACAGCCATTAGCAGGCAACTAAATAAATAAATAAATATCAGATAAAATATTAAAAATGTGAATGTATTTGAGTATCACTGCACACAGCTGTACAACCTAATGTCATGTCTAAGCTACTGTTTCCATTTTGTTGCTTTATTTCTTCACTACTTCTTGATATATTTTAACTTATTTTATTTAGCTGTACATGTGTATAATTCTGTGTAGCTCCTGTGTTATGGTGTGGTCTTTTTGCCATTCTCTGCTAAAGCTTTTGTTCTATAAGTAAAAGAAAAGTTCAAAGTTTCTGCAACAAACAGAACACCAGGAGATAAACATTCTGTACGTTGTTGATGTAACTTTGGTTCAACTTTTTGTTGCATTTTCACACGTTTAACTGTTCCATCTGTGCAGATTATATATATATATATATATATATATATATATATATATATATATATATATATATATATATATATATATTTACAGTTCACATTCACCCGTCTCCAGACCTGTCTCACGTTGCCGTCCTTGTCTCTGTATAAGGTGTAAAGTTGGTACGACTTTCCAAACTGGAGATGTGCATCATCAGCGTCGTCAAACAAATGATGTTTTCTGTTAAGGTATTAAAATACCTCCTCGTTAATGAAGAGCAGAGTTCAGGATCATTGCATAACTACAACGTGGAGCTGTGGATGAAACTCTCAAACTGTTCTCTCAGCTCTGGTCGTGGGGGAGGTGGAGGTGGGGGAGGTGGAGGTGGGGGAGGTGGAGGAGGGGGAGGTGGAGGAGCCGCTTCTCATTAGTAAATTATTCAACCTTAAAATGGAGTTAATGCTCAGTGAAATTGCCACGCTATATCAAGCAGGATCCTGCAACAGATGTGAACTCCAAGAGATTTTCCGTGTGTAGAAAACAAAAATCTAATCTTTATTAAAGGTGCATTGTAACTTTACTGGTGGAGGATTCACCACCTGCTTGTCTCTATTGAAAGGTTATTGCCTGGAACGATAAGAAACGTGTCTACATCAAGTGGATAATACAACAAGGACAGGTTACAGGTCAGATCTGCAATAAAAACACCTGTAACTGAACAGTAATGAAAGTAATGTCTATGTCCCTGTTGGCCAGGTCATTGTAAATGAGAAGAAGAATTAAACTCCCTGGTAAATTATTGAATAAATAAATAAGTACACAAAATACTATGCTTATACTATGGCCATTGATATTTTAAATACAACTTACTCCAACATGTTGTGATTTTGCCACTCTCTGTTCTGTGCAGCTGTACTGATAAAAGCTCTGACGGAGACTCCAGCCGTGAGAAGCAGAACCACAGATCCACCTCCGCCGGGTAAAGGAGCCGTCACTGACACCCACTTTGGGTACACAGTCTCCAATCAGAGCTCACCGACTGGTCTGAGGACGTCACATGACACTTCAGCTGTGCCTCGTCTTTACTGATGTGGACATGGCATAAATCTGCATCTGAAGGGACAAAATAAAACAAAAAGAAAATGTTTAAACCAAGTTACTCTCAGCTGCACAGGCACAGCTCTACAGCTGTGTCAGAATATCTGTGATTCTCCTTTGCTAAACATACTTGATACAAGAATTAAAATGTGTAAATACAATTTAATAAAAGCCAATTTACCAGGCACTGCTGCTAATGACACAAAGCAGATTACAAAAATCAGGAGCATTTCAGATTGTGGCATCATTGTGTGTGCCTTTGGCCAAGTACAGGCTCATTTTGATCTTTATAAAATCATTAGTGGTGCTGGCACATTTAAATCAGCTTCATGGAAACAGTGACCAGACCAGGTGAGTTTGTCAAACTCAGGAGAAGTCCAAGTGCACAATGAAAACAATCTGGTTAAATCAGTGACATATTACACTACAAGGATTTTCAGTTTTGACAGTTTGAACTACAACTTTTACTTTTTAAATTGCTACTTTGTTCACTTTTATTTATTATTTCAGAAACATTCACAACAAAAAAATTATTACCAAATCCACTAGAAACACTAGAAAAGTCATATACCTAAAAAAAAATAATGCAAAAGTAAATTAAACATAAAGAAGGAGGTTCTGCCAACTGCTCGTCTCCAGGGAGATGTTATTGCTTTCCACAGTTCGACACTAAACTATTTGGAGGAAAACAGGCCTATCTTCAATCATGCACCGTGTGAAAAAGCCACGGACGAGTTCATTTGAAAAAGAAGAAATGCATGTATGCAGCCCCACTTATTACTCAAAGTTTACATCTGTATTCACATAAACTTACAATATTTTTGCACCACATAAACTACAGTGGCTAAAGTGGTTTTACAGTCTGATTTCTGATCATATTCCCTTCGATTACTCACATCAGACTGTGCAGTTTGCATTTAAGGAATCTTAAAGGTTCAGAAATCAGAGTATGACTCCGATTTTGGTGTGGATGCCAACACGTCCAGTAACCACCTTCTGATGACTTTGTTTCCACATTTTAACCCATATTTTTATAATGAATTTAGGTATGATTTGTGTAAATGTGTCCACATCAGTCTAGTTAATTTTTAATGTTCTGTTTCTCTGTAAAAAACCTGCACAGAATGATTTTTATATTGGTTTGGGCTGAAGGAAACATCACTGGACATGGGACATTTTATTGTTTACTGCTAATGTTAATCATGAACTGTCTAATAATGTCATTGTAATGAAATGTGTATTTTAATGTTCACCTGACCAGGGACTGCACCTGTCCAGGGACTGCACCTGTCCAGGGACTGCACCTGTCCAGGGACTGCACCTGTCCAGGGACTGCAGAGGGAAAGTAACGTCAGATAAATCTGGTACAAATCATCTTTTCTTTTGTAAGATTCATAAATTTGTACATGGTCCCTGACAAATAAGGAAGGAAGGAAAGAAGGAAGGAAGGGAAGAAAGAAGGAAGAAAGGAAGGGAAGGAAGGGAGGCAAAAAGAAAGACAGACAGAAAAGAAATAAAAGAAGAAAAAAAAGGAAAGCTTTAAAGCACTTGTGTGCCCCAGCCTCACTCTCAGCTGGAGTGAGGTGAGAGTGAACAGCAGAAGCAGCATGGCTCACTCCACTCAAATGACACCGGGAGGGAAAGTTTAGGCACCGCAAACACTCCCGAAGCTGACAGCCAACCCACCACAAACAGACCAACATGTCCGGCAGCGACAGGAGCCCCCTGCCCGGGGACGAGGACAGTGACACCGGCCTGGATTATTACGACGAAGAGGACGAAATGGAGGCGTTAGTGGAGGCGCAGCTGGGCGGAGAGGACGGAGGTAAAGAGGCGGGCTGTGGAGCTCTGTCCCGGGACAAGGTCATGAGGATTAGTCTGAGTTTCATGAAGATATGTGAGATCGTACAGTTTTAACTCACCTCAGCACATGTAGCAGCTGGAGTTTAGCACGAGCAGGGAAAGCTAACGGTTTGGGCTAAGCTAGCATGTCACTCTCAAACTAAAACTGTGGGATATTATAGTTTGTAAATATGTAAATATGTGCACGTTATGAATCTTGAGACCTTAAGAAATGAGGGACCACATCCACTAATCTCCAAGAAAGTGTTTTTCTCCTTTAAAAACAGCAAAAACTACTAATTTCGCTAACTTTTACTATATTATGTAGAGACGCGCGTGCTGAGGGGGCGTGTCTCTGAGCGTCATGAGGGGGCGTGTCTCATATTTTACGTGCATATTATCATTACAAAGTTTAAATTAATTGAAATAAAATTGGCTTAAACTATGTAATTGCGAAAAATAAAATAATTGAAATGTTAAAAAAATAATTAAAAATAATAATAAAAAAAAAAAATGAGTCCGTGCTCAGACTGCTGACCCCGCGACCCCGGATAAGAGGAAGAAAATAGACGGATGAATGAACTGGTAAATACAGACTGAAACATAATTTGTTGAGGGAATAATGAAAATCGAAAAATATAAAAATAAAACATACATATAACCAAATTGTGTATGTCCCTTTTTAATAGAACTATTGCTAAGTAATTGTACTGCCACTCAAATTTCAAATATATCAGTTTTGGATTCTCACCTCAGCTCATGTAGCAGCTGCAGTTTAGCATGAGCAGGGAAAGCTAACGGCGGGTTTGGGCTAAGCTAGCATGTGTCACTCTCAAACTAAAACTGGGAAATTATAGTTTATATTACGTAAATATGTGCACATTGTGAATCTTAAGACCTTAAGAAATGAGGGTTTACCCCAACTACTCTCCAAGAAAGTGTCTTTGTCCTTTAAAAGCGGCAAAAACAACTCATTTCGCTAACTTTTAAAAGGGGGCGTGTCTCATGAAATACTACGTGAATCTTATTAAAAAGTTTAAATTAATTGAAATAAAATTGTTTTAAACTGTAATTGTGAAAAATTAAATAATTGAAATGTTAATAAATAATAATAAAATAAAGTAATAATAATAATAATACTACATGGAAGTTTGAGAGTCCGTGCTCAGATTGCTGACCCCGTGACCCCGGAAGAAAATAGGTGGATGAAACGTAAAATAAAGATTGAAACATAATTTACTAAAACAATAATGAAGAGCAAACTACACCCATTCTCCCAGTGGTCTCTGAATCTGCATCAATAGATTTTCTTTCCTGTGGGTAAGCTGCTTTTGCCTGTAGAAATCAATAGTTTGATCAGGTTCTCAGCTGAAATGTGAGACAAAAACAAGCTTTGTGTCTGCTCCTTCAGATGGAAAATGCCTTTGCTGCCCACCACAGTCCAGTCACAGGCCTGCGCATCTGCCCACAACATGGAATAGAAGGAATTAATGAACAATACAACAATTAGATTTTTGTTTATTAATGTCGGTTTCTTTTTATGTTTGATAGTGGATCACAAATATTTAACAGCAGGGGGTAAACTACCATAAATTTGGGACTACAGAGCGCACCTGAATATAAGCCGCACCAGCTAAATTTGAAGAGAAAATTTATTTTATACATATATAAGCCGCACCTGAATATAAGCCGCAGGTTTTCATATTGTAACATGAGATATTTACACAGAAAGACGGTGCACCGACACGCTTTTTAAAAAAACTGTGCCTGAAAATTGGCACCAACACGACAACAACACGGGATGAACACATCTGCAGGTTTAGAAAATAAAGCTGCACCAACACGGAAAATCTGGTTTTATTTCCTCTGAAAACTTTTGTCGTCTTTTTACATTGACCAAGTTGGATTAATTGATGCCGAGCTCACGTGCAGTGGCTCTATTTCAGGGGTCGGCCCCGAGGCTCCGGAGCCGCATGCGCCTCTTTCAGCCTTATACTGCGGCTCTGCGTGGCTTGGGAAAATAAATTTTAAGTATTTAATTGAAGTGTATTTTATTTGTGTTAGCTCTTTTTGTTGTAGTTTAAATTGGAAGATTATTATGATCTTAAAATAAAATTATATTTTCTTATTTTTCGTTGCTCAAAATAAGCGTCACACTCGCGGAACAATGTTCAAAACAAACACTGCTCACGTCTCATAAACACAGACACACACACACAGACACAGACAGACACAGACACAGACACAGACACAGACACACACACACACTGACACAGACACAGACACAGACACAGACACAGACACACACAGACACACACACAGACACAGTCCTGTGTAAAGAGCCCTGATTTTCAGACGTTGTGCGCACAGGGGTCAGGAGCAACTTTGGCCCGTCCCTAATGACGCACTAATAAGCTCGTCCGTAGATGTATCATGAAAATCCTGCTGGAAATCGCCACAGAAATCTATTTGATGTAGTAGCATGTTTATTATCTGCTCTTGTCTCTGCGATGACGTTTCACGTATAACACATCAGACACGACGCACAAAAGTAGAGCCACAAGAGTGAAAATGAGCCAAAACAAAAGTCTTTGGAGAGCTTTTAACAAAGGGGAAAAGGACAACTGAGGAGCCAGAAGAGGAGACTACGATCTCCAAGAAAAAGATAAATTTAACAGACAATGCGGGAAAAGCAAAGGAGGCAATGAAACCTTCAAAACTGCTTTGGCACATGGAGAATAAGCACCTGGGATTAAACGATACGCCTTTAGAGTTTTGGGTTTTTTTTTTAAAGAAACTGCGGAGCGGAGTAGACATAATCACATAATCAGCGCAGGGTCACACTGATGCAGCGTTTGGTGAGTTGTATTTTTTCTTCACTTAAGTTATTTTTGCCATATTTATCTGCCACGTGTAGAAGGCCGGTCTGTGAAAATAAAACCTACATTATTATTATTATTATTATAATACACAGTGTTATCTTCATTTTAGATGTCAAAAAGTATTTGCGGCTCCCAGTGTTTTATTTTATGTGGAAAGTGGGTCCAAATGGCTCTTTGCGTGTTAAAGGTCACGACCCCTGCTCTATTTCCTTCTTTATCTTAAAAACTGCATCATATCCATTTCATGATGCGCAAAATGATCGTTCAAAATCAAAACTAGTGAATTCTTCAGAGCAGAATCTTTCCCCACGTCTGTCTCACTTTTACGTTCACAGCCAGAGAGCGCCCCCCAGGGGCCGTTATCCAGTAAAATTCCATAAATAAGCCGCACTGTTGTATAGACCGCAGGGCTCAAAGCGTGGAAAAAAAAGTAGCGGCTTATAGTCCGAAATTTACGGTATATTACAGTTCAAAAGAGAAGAGAAGACAAGAGAGATTATTTTGTCTCAATATTGAGGAGAAAGAGCGGAGAGGCAAAAACCTTCAGTTACAAATCACCTCACCCTCCTTCTGAAGGCCCCACCGTTTTTCTCCTCCCTTTATTAACTTAGGAACCCTAGTTACAAATGCACTGCTTACTCTCAAGGGATGGGGACATACACTTTGCAAGCAGTGTAAAAACATATGACGAAATTCACAGAGAAATAGATTCTGTTTTTGCATTTCTAGAAGGTCACTCTTCCCCTTCGCACAAACATCCTGCCAAAATGTTTCTGTTTCAGTTTCACAGTGACCTTCTTCCCGTGGGATCCTGCACTTTCAAAAGACATTTTCTGCAAGACTCAAGAACAAACATTAGTGCAGATTACATAGTTTACATAATTGAATATAATGACTAAATAAAGTAGTGAACTGACTATAACTAATAGTAATGACTAAATAAAGAGTGAACATTACATTACAGTACCTTTAAAATGACAGTGAGATAACATAATATAACTTGAATATATATTTTGAATCCATCAAACAGTTAAACCAGATTTCTTGTACAGTCTCTCAAGCTGGCGCTTACGGGACTTCATTTGATGGAGCTCAGGGGTGTACCAGGGGGCAGTATGGGTGAAGGAGACGGTTTTAGCGGGTTTGGAGTTGACATTATCTATGTGGAAATTAAAGTCACCAAGCAGAAGGATGGAGGATGATATGGCACTTAACTGAGTCAGAAAGTCAATGAGGTCTGGAAGGAATGAGGGGTTGGGCTTCGGGGGGCGGTAAATAACAGCAGTTACAAGTGGAGATGGACCGGACAGTTTGAAAGCAGTATATTCAAATGTGTGAAAGTTTGAGAGAGAGAAGGGGGTTTATTTAATGTTATTTTGAGTTGTGTCTTTTTTTATTTTGAGTTTTTTTAATTTTTATTATAATTTCTTTTAGTTGTTTCGAGTTATTTTTTTAGTTTTTTGGGGTTTTTTTTTGTGTGTGTTTTTGTTATTTTGAGGTTGTTTTTTTTTTTTTTTTTTTTTACTGTGTCTCCTCTCTCTGTCACTGCTGCTTCAGACTCATTCTGGTCTTAAATGTTCGTATTAACCCTCTACATGATCCTGGGGTTTTTATTTCACTATTCACGCTCCTGTTAGCGTTAGCAACAGGTTTGATTGACAGCGTTGCTAAGGGCCCTCTCCCTGTTAAACCAGTGAAACAGGCACAAAGGGGCGTTACCTTCAACATCCTTGCTCCTGATTGGCTCTTTGGTTGCTATGATACTCAGGTCAGAATTCTTCAGATGGAACTCTGCTCTAAATTGGCCAATGTTGTATTTTGCACGGTGTTGCCATGGCAACAGTCACGTCTTTGATGTGTCACTTTGTGACATTACAAAGAGCCAAAGCCTGTAAAGCCTCAAAGTCTGTAAGTGTCACTGCATGAGTTTATTTCAGTTGTAGAGAAAGCACAATTCTAGAGGACAGTTCACTCAGCATCAGTTCAGCTTTTAATTCAGCGTTTGAATTTATCAAATATCAACAAACTTAAAAACATCACTTGAACTCGATCATTTAGAAATGGGAGACGAGAAAATGAACCATTTCATCAGTCAAGCCGTGGAGCGACATCAGAGCGACTTAAACGGCGCCTGTGACGTCTTTAAATCTGCACTGGACTCTCTCCAGAAAAAGAACGTCGATCTGAGACGAGAGATCCACCAGGCCAAAATGGAGGCTTGCAGCGGGAGAGAGAAATTTATTTTTCTCAAACTCGCAGTGGAAGCGGCGTTAGCAGAAAACAACGCCCTTAAAGAGGAGAATGAGCAGCTCAACAAAAGAAATGACCCCACGATACAGCTCGAAAACACGACGGCAAAAGTGAAAAGACACCAAGAACTTTTGCACGAAGAATGTCCAAGTCTGACATCACACGGAGATGAAGAGGACATTTCAAAAGACGACGAAGCTCAAGTAAAGTTGGAAAATGGTGAAATCCGAGTTGAAAACGAGACAATTCAGGAGGTCCCAGAATCAGACGATTCAACAACTGAACGAGAGACATTTAAGAAAGAAGAAAAACAACTGGAAGATGAGATCGCTGTGTTAAAAAGCCAGAGACACAGTTTGAAAAGCCAGTTTGACACTTTGAAATCTAAATCATCTCAAAGTGAAAACTGGAAACAGCGCCACCTTGAGCTCGTAGCTGAACAGAGTCGTATTCTAGACGATGCCAAACATATAAATGACAAACTGTCGAGCATGAACCTGAAATTGGCTGCAGAGACGAATCTGAGAAGTGGAACGGTGGCAAAGCTGGAAGACGCCTTAATAAGAGAAAATGAGCAGTTAACGCAACATCTCGAGAAAATAATGAAACATCACGACGAGACCATGACAGCAGTGTCTGGATTTAGACCAAAACGCTCGGAAATACAGGAACTTCAACGTCAAAATTATAACATTCTGCGAGACATTGAAGATATGGAGAACGAGATCTTCCACCTGAAAGCCTTGACTGTTGGTTCTAAGGAGTTTAACACGGACACAGCAGTGATGAACATTAAAAACAAGAGGCTGGTTGAGAAACAACAGCAACTTCACGACGAACTGAAAAAGATCGTCAAGTCTCAGACAGATACAGATGTTTTGAAGAACTTGAAGAATGAGGCCTTGAGCTTGTATAACCAAATCCACGCATTGACTCTGGAGATTAAAGACACAAGCTCGATAAGAACTCACCTGAAAACGGCACAAAGTGAGAAGAAGTTGCTGACGCAAAGAAATGACATCGCAAAAAGAGGGCTCTTGAAAGTACTGAAGCTTCAGCGTAAGCAGAAACGGTCCGTGGTCCAACACAAACATCTAAATGTGCCACAAGAGAATGAAGAATCACAGAACGGCTCTGTGGAGGTGATGGTTTTGGATCATGCAGTTGGAGATCGTTTGCATGAGGAGTCTGAAAGCTTCGAATCAAAACTGCCTCAAGCAGGAGAGTGGAAACAGCGCCACCTTGAATTAGAAACAGAGAAAAAATGCACCTTAGAAGATATCGAACATTTCCACAAACAAATATCGATGATGACTCAGGAACTGGCTGAAGATGAGATCTGCAAAAAGAAATGCGCAGACTTAGAGATGACGAACAGCGTCCTGAAAAACAAAAACGAAGAGTGGAAGGAGCATCTCTGTAAAATAACTCGAGAATATGAAGAAAAAGTACGAGCTTTCAACTACAAACAAACTCTCCAGAATATAGAGCGACTAAAGAAATTAAATCACAAAATCCAGCAAGACATTGACAAAACCCAGAGCAGAATTATAAACAGCGTCGTCATATCTGATACTCAGAAGAGAATTGAGCAGGAATTATCAGCTGAGAGAGAGAAACACGAGGAGCTGCTGGAGAAACAGGCAGACACTCATCGCCAACGGCTCACGCTCAGAGAGTCTGCGGAAAGGCTGCCGGAATTTAAATTTGACATAGAAAACCGCGAAAAGCTCTGCAGCTTGTACAGAGACATTTATGAACTGGAGCGAGATATCGAAAAGGCTCGCCCCATAGAAGTCGATTTGAAGCTGAAAAAATGGATGGAGGAAAGAAATGACGACTTAAAGAAGGAGGTTTCAAGATTGAGGAACTTGAAGAAAGAACAGGACAAGTTACTGCTCAAAAATCTAAATCAGGAGCAGGAAAACGAAATTCTGCGACGAGGGTTTGAGTTCAAACATGAAGTCTACACAGAGCTGTATTTCCAACTGTACAGCAAAGAAGTGGAGATGTTTTTGAACGACGTCTCACAAGAAGAGAAGGGACGATTGGACTAAACCAAGACTAAGGACCAGGACTAAGGACCAGGACTAAGGACCAGGACTAAACCGGGACTTCCTTTTTGTTGGTCCTAAATAAGGTTTGACCTGTTGTCACGTCGCAGCTCGTTGGGGGCAGTGAAGTAACAAAAGGAATTACTCACTTAATTTACCATTTTTCCATTTTGGAAAAATGGTAAATTAAGTGAGTAATTCCCTGATCCCTGATCATTGAATTAAGTGATTTGGTGAACAGGGATGTTAAGACCTAGAGCCGTAACATCTGTCCACAGACCTAGAGCTATGTTAGCGTTTAACATAGAAGGTCCCAAAAGACAGAACTAAACCAGGTCTAAACCAGGACTAAACCAGGACTAAACCAGATTTGAATTTGAGTCTTTATCAAAATAAACATTTTAAAACTATTTACAGTCTCGATTTCACTTAAATGAAGCAGAACTCAGGTTTAACTGACAGAACACACAACTGTCTGAGTCATATCGTGAAAATAAAGTCTTTCTAACGATGAGCTTGACTGACACAGATTCTGCACTTTAACCTGTGTGAGGGCGGAGCCTAAGCATCAAACACCTGAGAAACGCCTGTTCTGTCTGGAAATGTCTCAAATATGAGGCATTTCAGTTTTAAATGAAGCTCGTCCCGACATCCCAGAGTCAAAACGTTTGTTTACCTGTTGCTACGGTGACGGAGGCAGATGTACCTTCCAAGATTTTGGGCAATGCATACGGTTATAATTGTTCACTTACACTTGAACTTATCACGACTTAAACTAGGGGAAGTAAAAATTAAAGCCACAAGCGGCATCGAACGGCCCTCGCGGGCCGTGCTTCGCACTCGGCCGGCCCGGCTCTCCCTCCTGGAGGCGCTAAAGTGCCAGTTTTGTCTGCAATATTGTGGGTTTGGGCTGTACAAAGTCTACACACACTGAAAGGACTGATGCACAAAATGCAAAAACATGGGTTTTTGAGGCATCGCCATGGCAACACCATACTAAATACAAAGTTGGCCCCTGGACTTTTTTGATGGGGACGACCTGAAGAGTCACTGCACCAAATTTCACGTTCCTTAATGAAGCCACTAAGTTCTTATGAGACTTTGAAATGTACGAAAATGTGCACATTTTCCCATTAGGATAACATAGGCTCTTTGGCACATCGCCATGGCAACACAGTGAAAGATATGACATGGGTTCCATTGACTTTTTGAACAGCGGCTTCTTAAACAGCGGCTTACAGTGACAGCCATTAGCAGGCAACTAAATAAATAAATAAATATCAGATAAAATATTAAAAATGTGAATGTATTTGAGTATCACTGCACACAGCTGTACAACCTAATGTCATGTCTAAGCTACTGTTTCCATTTTGTTGCTTTATTTCTTCACTACTTCTTGATATATTTTAACTTATTTTATTTAGCTGTACATGTGTATAATTCTGTGTAGCTCCTGTGTTATGGTGTGGTCTTTTTGCCATTCTCTGCTAAAGCTTTTGTTCTATAAGTAAAAGAAAAGTTCAAAGTTTCTGCAACAAACAGAACACCAGGAGATAAACATTCTGTACGTTGTTGATGTAACTTTGGTTCAACTTTTCGTTGCATTTTCACACGTTTAACTGTTCCATCTGTGCATATATATATATATATATATATATATTTACAGTTCACATTCACCCGTCTCCAGACCTGTCTCACGTTGCCGTCCTTGTCTCTGTATAAGGTGTAAAGTTGGTACGACTTTACAAACTGGAGATGTGCATCATCAGCGTCATCAAACAAATGATGTTTTCTGTCACGATTCTTCACATTTTTCTCAACCCGAATCTTGACCTGAAAAAAAAAAAAAAAAGAGGTCACTTCATAAACAGACAGTAAAATGACCTCAGTGTAAATGAAGTTTTTGTTTAAAGCTGCACGTGGTTCCGCAGTTTGGCATTAAACATTTATTCAAAACATTTATTCAAAACATTCTTCTTATGACTCCACAGTTTAAATGTTTAAATCCACACTACGGAACTTTTCAGACAAAGGAAAAACTTCTCAGGCATTAATATGAAATCTGCAACTAATTAATAAATAATAATAATACTAATATCTAATCTAATACTAATATCCTGATCCCAGTGACTCCACACATTTATATCCTCCACTGAAGAAGGTGAAGTCTGATGTGTGGAATTATTATGGATTTGAAAAACAAGAGCAACAAGATGAGCCACCGATCTGCAGAGTCTGAAGGAGAAAAGATACGACTCAGAGGAGAAACGCCAGCGACAAACGCGAGCGACAAACAGACGCACATTTACGACACAAACATCTGCATCGTTTGACAAAGTTGAGCCAAAAATCTCCATCTTAAGAAACACACCATGAGAAATAAACTATTGAATGTAGTTTGTGTTTGGATTTGTGTGAATCTGTGTTTGTGTCGACTTTGCTATCGCTAGGTTAGCACAGTTTGCTAACAGCGGCGCAGGGTTTTACAACAATCATGAATTAATTATAAGCCCCATAGTGTTTTATGGCGGTTGGCACGCAACTAGAAATGGTGCATTACCGCCACCATCCGGTATGGAGTGTGGGCCGGGACGACCCCAATAGCCTTTCTATACCCTCTTTATCAGTTTTGTGGAGATAAGATACTTTGTTATTGCTCTGAGTACACAATCTTGTTTAAATCCTTGTAAAATGTCTTTTAATTCGCAGCGAATACTATTCTGATGAAGTCTAATTGTCTTTCCTTTGTCGTCTTGCCGTGAAAAGTTTATTCCGTTTGTAAATAAAAGCTATTTCCTGTTAGCCCCGACTGTTGTCCGTCACTTAAAACAGTCCGAGTGGTCCAATAGTGATATATGGTTCCTACCGAGCGTTTACAGTAAACCAATGGAGGAGCATGGCACTTTCACATGGCTTTGTTTTTCCCCTTCTGGTTGGCTGACTGTGTTGTCAATCTTGTATTGCAAGTTATCGCCTTTTTCTATTGGCTTTCACGATTCCAGAGAGGTGTCACTCATGCATATTGACCAATCCGCTGGGGAGTAAAGTCCGTGCGTACAGTAAGCACGCTTGTGTGCGTAACAGCGCCTTGACGCACAGGACACAGAGCGCACCGGACAAACTTAGATTTGCTTCTTTCACTAAATTCATCTCTAAAAAATCATTCAAATGCTTTATGTGGTCATTTTATTTGTAGGGGAAACATTCATATACACATATATTTATTATAATTATTAATTAATAATTATTTTAAAATATAAAAAAATTTAAAAAAAATAAAAAAAATCCAAAATGCCAAAAAGTGTTTTCTACTGAACACCATTAGTGATATAAAAATGAAAATATGTAAGTTTTACATGACAGAAATGCAAATGGCACTATGTGTGCCAAATGGTGCCAAATGGTGCCAAATGGTGCCAAATGGTGCCGAAATGGAGACCTCACCTGACATTCCTGGTTTAGTCCAGGTTTAGCCCCGGAAAGTTTTGCAAAAGTCCTGGAAAGTTTTCATAAAATCATGGAAAAAAGAAGTCCTGGAAAGTTTTGATAAAGGCCTGGAAAAAAGAAGTCCTGGAAAGTTTTGCAAAAGTCCTGGAAAGTTTTGATAAAGGCCTGGAAAAAAGAAGTCCTGGAAAGTTTTGCAAAAGGCCTGGAAAGTTTTGACAAAGGCCTGGAAAGTTTTGATAAAGGCCTGGAAAAAAGAAGTCCTGGAAAGTTTTGCAAAAGGCCTGGAAAGTTTTGATAAAGTCCTGGAAAGTTTTGCAAAAGGCCTGGAAAGTTTTGATAAAGGCCTGGAAAAAAGAAGTCCTGGAAAGTTTTGCAAAAGGCCTGGAAAGTTTTGATAAAGTCCTGGAAAGTTTTGCAAAAGGCCTGGAAAGTTTTGATAAAGGCCTGGAAAAAAGAAGTCCTGGAAAGTTTTGATAAAGGCCTGAAAAAAAAAGTCCTGGAAAGTTTAGCAAAAGTCCTGGAAAGTTTTGATAAAGTCCTGGAAAGAAAAATCCTGGAAAAAGTCTTGGGAAAAGTACTGGAAAGTTTTGGAAAAAGTCCTGGAAAAAGTTGTGGGAAAAGCGTGGGAAAAGTCCTGGAAATACAATTCTGGTTGATTTAACGTAGTATTATGCAAATTAGATTTATTTTTAGACCTCATGTTTGAGTATTTTAGGCTGTATTCAAACCCTCCTCATGGTTAAACTGTACGATTCTGTGCAAAGCTCCGCCCACAGGCCTACATCACCACATTCCCCCACGATAATTCTCCCTAAATTTACAAAAACAAACAAAACTGCACACAATAACTTGACAAACCTGACGCGCAGTAGCAGCACGCACACTTTGGTTGTGATCGCGCTCTCAAGGGGGAGGGGCCAAAAATGAAAGTGAAACACGATAATACGTTGTTTTCAAAATAAAAGTGAACATGGTGATCTAAATCTGTTGTGTGTTAGCAGTTAATCCATTCATCCATCTTCTTCCGCTTTATCCGGGGCCGGGTCGCGGGGGCATCAGTCTAAGCAGGGACTCCCAGACTTCCCTCACCCCGGACACGTCCTCCAGCTCCTCCGGTGGGACCCCAAGGCGTTCCCAGGCCAGAGAGACATAGTCCCTCCAGCGTGTCCTGGGTCTTCCCCGGGGCCTCCTCCCAGTGGGCCATGCCCAGACCACCTCCCTAGGGAGGCGTCCAGGAGGCATCCTGAGCAGATGCCCGAGCCACCTCAGCTGGTTCCTCTCAACGTGTAGGAGCAGCGGCTCTACTCCGAGCTCCTCCCGTGTGACCGAGCTCCTCACCCTATCCCTAAGGGTGCGCCCGGCCACTCTGCGGAGGAAACCCATTTCAGCCGCTTGTATCCACGATCTTGTCCTTTCGGTCATTACCCAGAGCTCATGACCATAGGTGAGGTGAACGTAGATTGAGGTAAATCGAGAGCTTCGCCTTCCGGCTCAGCTCCTTCTTCACCACAACGGACCGATACAGCGACCGCATCACTGCAGACGCTGCACCGATCCGCCTGTCAATCTCCCGCTCCATCCTTCCCTCACTCGTGAACAAGACCCCGAGATACTTGAACTCCTCCACTTGGGGCAGAGACTCTCCACCCGGAGAGAGCAAACCACCTTTTTCCGGTCGAGAACAATGGCCTCGGATTTGGAGGAGCTGATTCTCATCCCAGCCACTTCACACTCGGCTCAAACCGCCCCAGTGCTGCAGGTCCTGGCTCGAAGAAGCATCAGGACAACATCATCTGCAAACAGCAGAGATGAAATACTGTGGTTCCCAAACCAGGCCTGGTTGGGCATACTCCCATGAGCCCTCGAGGACCCGATGGAGAGTATAGAGCTGGTCCAGTGTTCCACGACTGTTAGCAGTTAATGTTCCACAGAAGTAAAATACCTCCTCGTTAATGAAGAGCAGAGTTCAGGATCATTGCATAACTACAACGTGGAGCTGTGGATGAAACTCTCAAACTGTTCTCTCAGCTCTGGTCGTGGGGGAGGTGGAGGTGGGGGAGGTGGAGGAGCCGCTTCTCATTAGTAAATTATTCAACCTTAAAATGGAGTTAATGCTCAGTGAAATTGCCACGCTATATCAAGCAGGATCCTGCAACAGATGTGAACTCCAAGAGATTTTCCGTGTGTAGAAAACAAAAATCTAATCTTTATTAAAGGTGCATTGTAACTTTACTGGTGGAGGATTCACCACCTGCTTGTCTCTATTGAAAGGTTATTGCCTGGAACGATAAGAAACGTGTCTACATCAAGTGGATAATACAACAAGGACAAGTTACAGGTCAGATCTGTTTTTAGATTGATTGTTTTTAAGCAATAAAAACACCTGTAACTGAACAGTAATGAAAGTAATGTCTATGTCCCTGTTGGCCAGGTCATTGTAAATGAGAAGAAGAATTAAACTCCCTGGTAAATTATTGAATAAATAAATAAGTACACAAAATACTATGCTTATACTATGGCCATTGATATTTTAAATACAACTTACTCCAACATGTTGTGATTTTGCCACTCTCTGTTCTGTGCAGCTGTACTGATAAAAGCTCTGACGGAGACTCCAGCCGTGAGAAGCAGAACCACAGATCCACCTCCGCCGGGTAAAGGAGCCGTCACTGACACCCACTTTGGGTACACAGTCTCCAATCAGAGCTCACCGACTGGTCTGAGGACGTCACATGACACTTCAGCTGTGCCTCGTCTTTACTGATGTGGACATGGCATAAATCTGCATCTGAAGGGACAAAATAAAACAAAAAGAAAATGTTTAAACCAAGTTACTCTCAGCTGCACAGGCACAGCTCTACAGCTGTGTCAGAATATCTGTGATTCTCCTTTGCTAAACATACTTGATACAAGAATTAAAATGTGTAAATACAATTTAATAAAAGCCAATTTACCAGGCACTGCTGCTAATGACACAAAGCAGATTACAAAAATCAGGAGCATTTCAGATTGTGGCATCATTGTGTGTGCCTTTGGCCAAGTACAGGCTCATTTTGATCTTTATAAAATCATTAGTGGTGCTGGCACATTTAAATCAGCTTCATGGAAACAGTGACCAGACCAGGTGAGTTTGTCAAACTCAGGAGAAGTCCAAGTGCACAATGAAAACAATCTGGTTAAATCAGTGACATATTACACTACAAGGATTTTCAGTTTTGACAGTTTGAACTACAACTTTTACTTTTTAAATTGCTACTTTGTTCACTTTTATTTATTATTTCAGAAACATTCACAACATCACAACAAAAAAATTATTACCAAATCCACTAGAAACACTAGAAAAGTCATATACCTAAAAAAAAATAATGCAAAAGTAAATTAAACATAAAGAAGGAGGTTCTGCCAACTGCTCGTCTCCAGGGAGATGTTATTGCTTTCCACAGTTCGACACTAAACTATTTGGAGGAAAACAGGCCTATCTTCAATCATGCACCGTGTGAAAAAGCCACGGACGAGTTCATTTGAAAAAGAAGAAATGCATGTATGCAGCCCCACTTATTACTCAAAGTTTACATCTGTATTCACATAAACTTACAATATTTTTGCACCACATAAACTACAGTGGCTAAAGTGGTTTCACAGTCTGATTTCTGATCATATTCCCTTCGATTACTCACATCAGACTGTGCAGTTTGCATTTAAGGAATCTTAAAGGTTCAGAAATCAGAGTATGACTCCGATTTTGGTGTGGATGCCAACACGTCCAGTAACCACATTCTGATGACTTTGTTTCCACATTTTAACCCATATTTTTATAATGAATTTAGGTATGATTTGTGTAAATGTGTCCACATCAGTCTAGTTAATTTTTAATGTTCTGTTTCTCTGTAAAAAACCTGCACAGAATGATTTTTATATTGGTTTGGGCTGAAGGAAACATCACTGGACATGGGACATTTTATTGTTTACTGCTAATGTTAATCATGAACTGTCTAATAATGTCATTGTAATGAAATGTGTATTTTAATGTTCACCTGTCCAGGGACTGCACCTGTCCAGGGACTGCACCTGCCCAGGGACTGCACCTGTCCAGGGACTGCACCTGCCCAGGGACTGCACCTGTCCAGGGACTGCAGAGGGAAAGTAACATCAGATAAATCTGGTACAAATCATCTTTTCTTTTGTAAGATTCATGAATTTGTACATGGTCCCTGACAAATAAGGAAGGAAGGAAAGAAGAAAGGAAGGAAAGAAAGAAGGAAGAAAGGAAGGGAAGAAGGAAGGAAGGAAGGGAGGCAAAAAGAAAGACAGACAGAAAAGAAATAAAAGAAGAAAAAAAAGGAAAGCTTTAAAGCACTTGTGTGCCCCAGCCTCACTCTCAGCTGGAGTGAGGTGAGAGTGAACAGCAGAAGCAGCATGGCTCACTCCACTCAAATGACACCGGGAGGGAAAGTTTAGGCACCGCAAACACTCCCGAAGCTGACAGCCAACCCACCACAAACAGACCAACATGTCCGGCAGCGACAGGAGCCCCCTGCCCGGGGACGAGGACAGTGACACCGGCCTGGATTATTACGACGAAGAGGACGAAATGGAGGCGTTAGTGGAGGCGCAGCTGGGCGGAGAGGACGGAGGTAAAGAGGCGGGCTGTGGAGCTCTGTCCCGGGACAAGGTCATGAGGATTAGTCTGAGTTTCATGAAGATATGTGAGATCGTACAGTTTTAACTCACCTCAGCACATGTAGCAGCTGGAGTTTAGCACGAGCAGGGAAAGCTAACGGTTTGGGCTAAGCTAGCATGTCACTCTCAAACTAAAACTGTGGGATATTATAGTTTGTAAATATGTAAATATGTGCACGTTATGAATCTTGAGACCTTAAGAAATGAGGGACCACATCGACTAATCTCCAAGAAAGTGTTTTTCTCCTTTAAAAACAGCAAAAACAACTAATTTCGCTAACTTTTACTATATTATGTAGAGACGCGCGTGCTGAGGGGGCGTGTCTCTGAGCGTCATGAGGGGGCGTGTCTCATATTTTACGTGCATATTATCATTACAAAGTTTAAATTAATTGAAATAAAATTGGCTTAAACTATGTAATTGCGAAAAATAAAATAATTGAAATGTTAAAAAAATAATTAAAAATAATAATAAAAAAAAAAAATGAGTCCGTGCTCAGACTGCTGACCCCGCGACCCCGGATAAGAGGAAGAAAATAGACGGATGAATGAACTGGTAAATACAGACTGAAACATAATTTGTTGAGGGAATAATGAAAATCGAAAAATATAAAAATAAAACATACATATAACCAAATTGTGTATGTCCCTTTTTAATAGAACTATTGCTAAGTAATTGTACTGCCACTCAAATTTCAAATATATCAGTTTTGGATTCTCACCTCAGCTCATGTAGCAGCTGCAGTTTAGCATGAGCAGGGAAAGCTAACGGCGGGTTTGGGCTAAGCTAGCATGTGTCACTCTCAAACTAAAACTGGGAAATTATAGTTTATATTACGTAAATATGTGCACATTGTGAATCTTAAGACCTTAAGAAATGAGGGTTTACCCCAACTACTCTCCAAGAAAGTGTCTTTGTCCTTTAAAAGCGGCAAAAACAACTCATTTCGCTAACTTTTAAAAGGGGGCGTGTCTCATGAAATACTACGTGAATCTTATTAAAAAGTTTAAATTAATTGAAATAAAATTGTTTTAAACTGTAATTGTGAAAAATTAAATAATTGAAATGTTAATAAATAATAATAAAATAAAGTAATAATAATAATAATACTACATGGAAGTTTGAGAGTCCGTGCTCAGATTGCTGACCCCGTGACCCCGGAAGAAAATAGGTGGATGAAACGTAAAATAAAGATTGAAACATAATTTACTAAAACAATAATGAAGAGCAAACTACACCCATTCTCCCAGTGGTCTCTGAATCTGCATCAATAGATTTTCTTTCCTGTGGGTAAGCTGCTTTTGCCTGTAGAAATCAATAGTTTGATCAGGTTCTCAGCTGAAATGTGAGACAAAAACAAGCTTTGTGTCTGCTCCTTCAGATGGAAAATGCCTTTGCTGCCCACCACAGTCCAGTCACAGGCCTGCGCATCTGCCCACAACATGGAATAGAAGGAATTAATGAACAATACAACAATTAGATTTTTGTTTATTAATGTCGGTTTCTTTTTATGTTTGATAGTGGATCACAAATATTTAACAGCAGGGGGTAAACTACCATAAATTTGGGACTACAGAGCGCACCTGAATATAAGCCGCACCAGCTAAATTTGAAGAGAAAATTTATTTTATACATATATAAGCCGCACCTGAATATAAGCCGCAGGTTTTCATATTGTAACATGAGATATTTACACAGAAAGACGGTGCACCGACACGCTTTTTAAAAAAACTGTGCCTGAAAATTGGCACCAACACGACAACAACACGGGATGAACACATCTGCAGGTTTAGAAAATAAAGCTGCACCAACACGGAAAATCTGGTTTTATTTCCTCTGAAAACTTTTGTCGTCTTTTTACATTGACCAAGTTGGATTAATTGATGCCGAGCTCACGTGCAGTGGCTCTATTTCAGGGGTCGGCCCCGAGGCTCCGGAGCCGCATGCGCCTCTTTCAGCCTTATACTGCGGCTCTGCGTGGCTTGGGAAAATAAATTTTAAGTATTTAATTGAAGTGTATTTTATTTGTGTTAGCTCTTTTTTGTTGTAGTTTAAATTGGAAGATTATTATGATCTTAAAATAAAATTATATTTTCTTATTTTTCGTTGCTCAAAATAAGCGTCACACTCGCGGAACAATGTTCAAAACAAACACTGCTCACGTCTCATAAACACAGACACACACACACAGACACAGACAGACACAGACACAGACACAGACACAGACACACACACACACTGACACAGACACAGACACAGACACAGACACAGACACACACAGACACACACACAGACACAGTCCTGTGTAAAGAGCCCTGATTTTCAGACGTTGTGCGCACAGGGGTCAGGAGCAACTTTGGCCCGTCCCTAATGACGCACTAATAAGCTCGTCCGTAGATGTATCATGAAAATCCTGCTGGAAATCGCCACAGAAATCTATTTGATGTAGTAGCATGTTTATTATCTGCTCTTGTCTCTGCGATGACGTTTCACGTATAACACATCAGACACGACGCACAAAAGTAGAGCCACAAGAGTGAAAATGAGCCAAAACAAAAGTCTTTGGAGAGCTTTTAACAAAGGGGAAAAGGACAACTGAGGAGCCAGAAGAGGAGACTACGATCTCCAAGAAAAAGATAAATTTAACAGACAATGCGGGAAAAGCAAAGGAGGCAATGAAACCTTCAAAACTGCTTTGGCACATGGAGAATAAGCACCTGGGATTAAACGATACGCCTTTAGAGTTTTGGGTTTTTTTTTTAAAGAAACTGCGGAGCGGAGTAGACATAATCACATAATCAGCGCAGGGTCACACTGATGCAGCGTTTGGTGAGTTGTATTTTTTCTTCACTTAAGTTATTTTTGCCATATTTATCTGCCACGTGTAGAAGGCCGGTCTGTGAAAATAAAACCTACATTATTATTATTATTATTATAATACACAGTGTTATCTTCATTTTAGATGTCAAAAAGTATTTGCGGCTCCCAGTGTTTTATTTTATGTGGAAAGTGGGTCCAAATGGCTCTTTGCGTGTTAAAGGTCACGACCCCTGCTCTATTTCCTTCTTTATCTTAAAAACTGCATCATATCCATTTCATGATGCGCAAAATGATCGTTCAAAATCAAAACTAGTGAATTCTTCAGAGCAGAATCTTTCCCCACGTCTGTCTCACTTTTACGTTCACAGCCAGAGAGCGCCCCCCAGGGGCCGTTATCCAGTAAAATTCCATAAATAAGCCGCACTGTTGTATAGACCGCAGGGCTCAAAGCGTGGAAAAAAAAGTAGCGGCTTATAGTCCGAAATTTACGGTATATTACAGTTCAAAAGAGAAGAGAAGACAAGAGAGATTATTTTGTCTCAATATTGAGGAGAAAGAGCGGAGAGGCAAAAACCTTCAGTTACAAATCACCTCACCCTCCTTCTGAAGGCCCCACCGTTTTTCTCCTCCCTTTATTAACTTAGGAACCCTAGTTACAAATGCACTGCTTACTCTCAAGGGATGGGGACATACACTTTGCAAGCAGTGTAAAAACATATGACGAAATTCACAGAGAAATAGATTCTGTTTTTGCATTTCTAGAAGGTCACTCTTCCCCTTCGCACAAACATCCTGCCAAAATGTTTCTGTTTCAGTTTCACAGTGACCTTCTTCCCGTGGGATCCTGCACTTTCAAAAGACATTTTCTGCAAGACTCAAGAACAAACATTAGTGCAGATTACATAGTTTACATAATTGAATATAATGACTAAATAAAGTAGTGAACTGACTATAACTAATAGTAATGACTAAATAAAGAGTGAACATTACATTACAGTACCTTTAAAATGACAGTGAGATAACATAATATAACTTGAATATATATTTTGAATCCATCAAACAGTTAAACCAGATTTCTTGTACAGTCTCTCAAGCTGGCGCTTACGGGACTTCATTTGATGGAGCTCAGGGGTGTACCAGGGGGCAGTATGGGTGAAGGAGACGGTTTTAGCGGGTTTGGAGTTGACATTATCTATGTGGAAATTAAAGTCACCAAGCAGAAGGATGGAGGATGATATGGCACTTAACTGAGTCAGAAAGTCAATGAGGTCTGGAAGGAATGAGGGGTTGGGCTTCGGGGGGCGGTAAATAACAGCAGTTACAAGTGGAGATGGACCGGACAGTTTGAAAGCAGTATATTCAAATGTGTGAAAGTTTGAGAGAGAGAAGGGGGTTTATTTAATGTTATTTTGAGTTGTGTCTTTTTTTATTTTGAGTTTTTTTAATTTTTATTATAATTTCTTTTAGTTGTTTCGAGTTATTTTTTTAGTTTTTTGGGGTTTTTTTTGTGTGTGTTTTTGTTATTTTGAGGTTGTTTTTTTTTTTTTTTTTTTTTACTGTGTCTCCTCTCTCTGTCACTGCTGCTTCAGACTCATTCTGGTCTTAAATGTTCGTATTAACCCTCTACATGATCCTGGGGTTTTTATTTCACTATTCACGCTCCTGTTAGCGTTAGCAACAGGTTTGATTGACAGCGTTGCTAAGGGCCCTCTCCCTGTTAAACCAGTGAAACAGGCACAAAGGGGCGTTACCTTCAACATCCTTGCTCCTGATTGGCTCTTTGGTTGCTATGATACTCAGGTCAGAATTCTTCAGATGGAACTCTGCTCTAAATTGGCCAATGTTGTATTTTGCACGGTGTTGCCATGGCAACAGTCACGTCTTTGATGTGTCACTTTGTGACATTACAAAGAGCCAAAGCCTGTAAAGCCTCAAAGTCTGTAAGTGTCACTGCATGAGTTTATTTCAGTTGTAGAGAAAGCACAATTCTAGAGGACAGTTCACTCAGCATCAGTTCAGCTTTTAATTCAGCGTTTGAATTTATCAAATATCAACAAACTTAAAAACATCACTTGAACTCGATCATTTAGAAATGGGAGACGAGAAAATGAACCATTTCATCAGTCAAGCCGTGGAGCGACATCAGAGCGACTTAAACGGCGCCTGTGACGTCTTTAAATCTGCACTGGACTCTCTCCAGAAAAAGAACGTCGATCTGAGACGAGAGATCCACCAGGCCAAAATGGAGGCTTGCAGCGGGAGAGAGAAATTTATTTTTCTCAAACTCGCAGTGGAAGCGGCGTTAGCAGAAAACAACGCCCTTAAAGAGGAGAATGAGCAGCTCAACAAAAGAAATGACCCCACGATACAGCTCGAAAACACGACGGCAAAAGTGAAAAGACACCAAGAACTTTTGCACGAAGAATGTCCAAGTCTGACATCACACGGAGATGAAGAGGACATTTCAAAAGACGACGAAGCTCAAGTAAAGTTGGAAAATGGTGAAATCCGAGTTGAAAACGAGACAATTCAGGAGGTCCCAGAATCAGACGATTCAACAACTGAACGAGAGACATTTAAGAAAGAAGAAAAACAACTGGAAGATGAGATCGCTGTGTTAAAAAGCCAGAGACACAGTTTGAAAAGCCAGTTTGACACTTTGAAATCTAAATCATCTCAAAGTGAAAACTGGAAACAGCGCCACCTTGAGCTCGTAGCTGAACAGAGTCGTATTCTAGACGATGCCAAACATATAAATGACAAACTGTCGAGCATGAACCTGAAATTGGCTGCAGAGACGAATCTGAGAAGTGGAACGGTGGCAAAGCTGGAAGACGCCTTAATAAGAGAAAATGAGCAGTTAACGCAACATCTCGAGAAAATAATGAAACATCACGACGAGACCATGACAGCAGTGTCTGGATTTAGACCAAAACGCTCGGAAATACAGGAACTTCAACGTCAAAATTATAACATTCTGCGAGACATTGAAGATATGGAGAACGAGATCTTCCACCTGAAAGCCTTGACTGTTGGTTCTAAGGAGTTTAACACGGACACAGCAGTGATGAACATTAAAAACAAGAGGCTGGTTGAGAAACAACAGCAACTTCACGACGAACTGAAAAAGATCGTCAAGTCTCAGACAGATACAGATGTTTTGAAGAACTTGAAGAATGAGGCCTTGAGCTTGTATAACCAAATCCACGCATTGACTCTGGAGATTAAAGACACAAGCTCGATAAGAACTCACCTGAAAACGGCACAAAGTGAGAAGAAGTTGCTGACGCAAAGAAATGACATCGCAAAAAGAGGGCTCTTGAAAGTACTGAAGCTTCAGCGTAAGCAGAAACGGTCCGTGGTCCAACACAAACATCTAAATGTGCCACAAGAGAATGAAGAATCACAGAACGGCTCTGTGGAGGTGATGGTTTTGGATCATGCAGTTGGAGATCGTTTGCATGAGGAGTCTGAAAGCTTCGAATCAAAACTGCCTCAAGCAGGAGAGTGGAAACAGCGCCACCTTGAATTAGAAACAGAGAAAAAATGCACCTTAGAAGATATCGAACATTTCCACAAACAAATATCGATGATGACTCAGGAACTGGCTGAAGATGAGATCTGCAAAAAGAAATGCGCAGACTTAGAGATGACGAACAGCGTCCTGAAAAACAAAAACGAAGAGTGGAAGGAGCATCTCTGTAAAATAACTCGAGAATATGAAGAAAAAGTACGAGCTTTCAACTACAAACAAACTCTCCAGAATATAGAGCGACTAAAGAAATTAAATCACAAAATCCAGCAAGACATTGACAAAACCCAGAGCAGAATTATAAACAGCGTCGTCATATCTGATACTCAGAAGAGAATTGAGCAGGAATTATCAGCTGAGAGAGAGAAACACGAGGAGCTGCTGGAGAAACAGGCAGACACTCATCGCCAACGGCTCACGCTCAGAGAGTCTGCGGAAAGGCTGCCGGAATTTAAATTTGACATAGAAAACCGCGAAAAGCTCTGCAGCTTGTACAGAGACATTTATGAACTGGAGCGAGATATCGAAAAGGCTCGCCCCATAGAAGTCGATTTGAAGCTGAAAAAATGGATGGAGGAAAGAAATGACGACTTAAAGAAGGAGGTTTCAAGATTGAGGAACTTGAAGAAAGAACAGGACAAGTTACTGCTCAAAAATCTAAATCAGGAGCAGGAAAACGAAATTCTGCGACGAGGGTTTGAGTTCAAACATGAAGTCTACACAGAGCTGTATTTCCAACTGTACAGCAAAGAAGTGGAGATGTTTTTGAACGACGTCTCACAAGAAGAGAAGGGACGATTGGACTAAACCAAGACTAAGGACCAGGACTAAGGACCAGGACTAAGGACCAGGACTAAACCGGGACTTCCTTTTTGTTGGTCCTAAATAAGGTTTGACCTGTTGTCACGTCGCAGCTCGTTGGGGGCAGTGAAGTAACAAAAGGAATTACTTACTTGATTTACCATTTTTCCATTTTGGAAAAATGGTAAATTAAGTGAGTAATTCCCTGATCCCTGATCATTGAATTAAGTGATTTGGTGAACAGGGATGTTAAGACCTAGAGCCGTAACATCTGTCCACAGACCTAGAGCTATGTTAGCGTTTAACATAGAAGGTCCCAAAAGACAGAACTAAACCAGGTCTAAACCAGGACTAAACCAGGACTAAACCAGATTTGAATTTGAGTCTTTATCAAAATAAACATTTTAAAACTATTTACAGTCTCGATTTCACTTAAATGAAGCAGAACTCAGGTTTAACTGACAGAACACACAACTGTCTGAGTCATATCGTGAAAATAAAGTCTTTCCAACGATGAGCTTGACTGACACAGATTCTGCACTTTAACCTGTGTGAGGGCGGAGCCTAAGCATCAAACACCTGAGAAACGCCTGTTCTGTCTGGAAATGTCTCAAATATGAGGCATTTCAGTTTTAAATGAAGCTCGTCCCGACATCCCAGAGTCAAAACGTTTGTTTACCTGTTGCTACGGTGACGGAGGCAGATGTACCTTCCAAGATTTTGGGCAATGCATACGGTTATAATTGTTCACTTACACTTGAACTTATCACGACTTAAACTAGGGGAAGTAAAAATTAAAGCCACAAGCGGCATCGAACGGCCCTCGCGGGCCGTGCTTCGCACTCGGCCGGCCCGGCTCTCCCTCCTGGAGGCGCTAAAGTGCCAGTTTTGTCTGCAATATTGTGGGTTTGGGCTGTACAAAGTCTACACACACTGAAAGGACTGATGCACAAAATGCAAAAACATGGGTTTTTGAGGCATCGCCATGGCAACACCATACTAAATACAAAGTTGGCCCCTGGACTTTTTTGATGGGGACGACCTGAAGAGTCACTGCACCAAATTTCACGTTCCTTAATGAAGCCACTAAGTTCTTATGAGACTTTGAAATGTACGAAAATGTGCACATTTTCCCATTAGGATAACATAGGCTCTTTGGCACATCGCCATGGCAACACAGTGAAAGATATGACATGGGTTCCATTGACTTTTTGAACAGCGGCTTCTTAAACAGCGGCTTACAGTGACAGCCATTAGCAGGCAACTAAATAAATAAATAAATATCAGATAAAATATTAAAAATGTGAATGTATTTGAGTATCACTGCACACAGCTGTACAACCTAATGTCATGTCTAAGCTACTGTTTCCATTTTGTTGCTTTATTTCTTCACTACTTCTTGATATATTTTAACTTATTTTATTTAGCTGTACATGTGTATAATTCTGTGTAGCTCCTGTGTTATGGTGTGGTCTTTTTGCCATTCTCTGCTAAAGCTTTTGTTCTATAAGTAAAAGAAAAGTTCAAAGTTTCTGCAACAAACAGAACACCAGGAGATAAACATTCTGTACGTTGTTGATGTAACTTTGGTTCAACTTTTCGTTGCATTTTCACACGTTTAACTGTTCCATCTGTGCATATATATATATATATATATATATATATATATATATATTTACAGTTCACATTCACCCGTCTCCAGACCTGTCTCACGTTGCCGTCCTTGTCTCTGTATAAGGTGTAAAGTTGGTACGACTTTCCAAACTGGAGATGTGCATCATCAGCGTCGTCAAACAAATGATGTTTTCTGTCACGATTCTTCACATTTTTCTCAACCCGAATCTTGACCTGAAAAAAAAAAAAAAAAAAGAGGTCACTTCATAAACAGACAGTAAAATGACCTCAGTGTAAATGAAGTTTTTGTTTAAAGCTGCACGTGGTTCCGCAGTTTGGCATTAAACATTTATTCAAAACATTTATTCAAAACATTCTTCTTATGACTCCACAGTTTAAATGTTTAAATCCACACTACGGAACTTTTCAGACAAAGGAAAAACTTCTCAGGCATTAATATGAAATCTGCAACTAATTAATAAATAATAATAATACTAATATCTAATCTAATACTAATATCCTGATCCCAGTGACTCCACACATTTATATCCTCCACTGAAGAAGGTGAAGTCTGATGTGTGGAATTATTATGGATTTGAAAAACAAGAGCAACAAGATGAGCCACCGATCTGCAGAGTCTGAAGGAGAAAAGATACGACTCAGAGGAGAAACGCCAGCGACAAACGCGAGCGACAAACAGACGCACATTTACGACACAAACATCTGCATCGTTTGACAAAGTTGAGCCAAAAATCTCCATCTTAAGAAACACACCATGAGAAATAAACTATTGAATGTAGTTTGTGTTTGGATTTGTGTGAATCTGTGTTTGTGTCGACTTTGCTATCGCTAGGTTAGCACAGTTTGCTAACAGCGGCGCAGGGTTTTACAACAATCATGAATTAATTATAAGCCCCATAGTGTTTTATGGCGGTTGGCACGCAACTAGAAATGGTGCATTACCGCCACCATCCGGTATGGAGTGTGGGCCGGGACGACCCCAATAGCCTTTCTATACCCTCTTTATCAGTTTTGTGGAGATAAGATACTTTGTTATTGCTCTGAGTACACAATCTTGTTTAAATCCTTGTAAAATGTCTTTTAATTCGCAGCGAATACTATTCTGATGAAGTCTAATTGTCTTTCCTTTGTCGTCTTGCCGTGAAAAGTTTATTCCGTTTGTAAATAAAAGCTATTTCCTGTTAGCCCCGACTGTTGTCCGTCACTTAAAACAGTCCGAGTGGTCCAATAGTGATATATGGTTCCTACCGAGCGTTTACAGTAAACCAATGGAGGAGCATGGCACTTTCACATGGCTTTGTTTTTCCCCTTCTGGTTGGCTGACTGTGTTGTCAATCTTGTATTGCAAGTTATCGCCTTTTTCTATTGGCTTTCACGATTCCAGAGAGGTGTCACTCATGCATATTGACCAATCCGCTGGGGAGTAAAGTCCGTGCGTACAGTAAGCACGCTTGTGTGCGTAACAGCGCCTTGACGCACAGGACACAGAGCGCACCGGACAAACTTAGATTTGCTTCTTTCACTAAATTCATCTCTAAAAAATCATTCAAATGCTTTATGTGGTCATTTTATTTGTAGGGGAAACATTCATATACACATATATTTATTATAATTATTAATTAATAATTATTTTAAAATATAAAAAAATTTAAAAAAAATAAAAAAAATCCAAAATGCCAAAAAGTGTTTTCTACTGAACACCATTAGTGATATAAAAATGAAAATATGTAAGTTTTACATGACAGAAATGCAAATGGCACTATGTGTGCCAAATGGTGCCAAATGGTGCCAAATGGTGCCAAATGGTGCCGAAATGGAGACCTCACCTGACATTCCTGGTTTAGTCCAGGTTTAGCCCCGGAAAGTTTTGCAAAAGTCCTGGAAAGTTTTCATAAAATCATGGAAAAAAGAAGTCCTGGAAAGTTTTGATAAAGGCCTGGAAAAAAGAAGTCCTGGAAAGTTTTGCAAAAGTCCTGGAAAGTTTTGATAAAGGCCTGGAAAAAAGAAGTCCTGGAAAGTTTTGCAAAAGGCCTGGAAAGTTTTGACAAAGGCCTGGAAAGTTTTGATAAAGGCCTGGAAAAAAGAAGTCCTGGAAAGTTTTGCAAAAGGCCTGGAAAGTTTTGATAAAGTCCTGGAAAGTTTTGCAAAAGGCCTGGAAAGTTTTGATAAAGGCCTGGAAAAAAGAAGTCCTGGAAAGTTTTGCAAAAGGCCTGGAAAGTTTTGATAAAGTCCTGGAAAGTTTTGCAAAAGGCCTGGAAAGTTTTGATAAAGGCCTGGAAAAAAGAAGTCCTGGAAAGTTTTGATAAAGGCCTGAAAAAAAAAGTCCTGGAAAGTTTAGCAAAAGTCCTGGAAAGTTTTGATAAAGTCCTGGAAAGAAAAATCCTGGAAAAAGTCTTGGGAAAAGTACTGGAAAGTTTTGGAAAAAGTCCTGGAAAAAGTTGTGGGAAAAGCGTGGGAAAAGTCCTGGAAATACAATTCTGGTTGATTTAACGTAGTATTATGCAAATTAGATTTATTTTTAGACCTCATGTTTGAGTATTTTAGGCTGTATTCAAACCCTCCTCATGGTTAAACTGTACGATTCTGTGCAAAGCTCCGCCCACAGGCCTACATCACCACATTCCCCCACGATAATTCTCCCTAAATTTACAAAAACAAACAAAACTGCACACAATAACTTGACAAACCTGACGCGCAGTAGCAGCACGCACACTTTGGTTGTGATCGCGCTCTCAAGGGGGAGGGGCCAAAAATGAAAGTGAAACACAATAATACGTTGTTTTCAAAATAAAAGTGAACATGGTGATCTAAATCTGTTGTGTGTTAGCAGTTAATCCATTCATCCATCTTCTTCCGCTTTATCCGGGGCCGGGTCGTGGGGGCAGCAGTCTAAGCAGGGACTCCCAGACTTCCCTCACCCCGGACACGTCCTCCAGCTCCTCCGGTGGGACCCCAAGGCGTTCCCAGGCCAGAGAGACATAGTCCCTCCAGCGTGTCCTGGGTCTTCCCCGGGGCCTCCTCCCAGTGGGCCATGCCCAGACCACCTCCCTAGGGAGGCGTCCAGGAGGCATCCTGAGCAGATGCCCGAGCCACCTCAGCTGGTTCCTCTCAACGTGTAGGAGCAGCGGCTCTACTCCGAGCTCCTCCCGTGTGACCGAGCTCCTCACCCTATCCCTAAGGGTGCGCCCGGCCACTCTGCGGAGGAAACCCATTTCAGCCGCTTGTATCCGCGATCTTGTCCTTTCGGTCATTACCCAGAGCTCATGACCATAGGTGAGGTGAACGTAGATTGAGGTAAATCGAGAGCTTCGCCTTCCGGCTCAGCTCCTTCTTCACCACAACGGACCGATACAGCGACCGCATCACTGCAGACGCTGCACCGATCCGCCTGTCAATCTCCCGCTCCATCCTTCCCTCACTCGTGAACAAGACCCCGAGATACTTGAACTCCTCCACTTGGGGCAGAGACTCTCCACCCGGAGAGAGCAAACCACCTTTTTCCGGTCGAGAACAATGGCCTCGGATTTGGAGGAGCTGATTCTCATCCCAGCCACTTCACACTCGGCTCAAACCGCCCCAGTGCTGCAGGTCCTGGCTCGAAGAAGCATCAGGACAACATCATCTGCAAACAGCAGAGATGAAATACTGTGGTTCCCAAACCAGGCCTGGTTGGGCATACTCCCATGAGCCCTCGAGGACCCGATGGAGAGTATAGAGCTGGTCCAGTGTTCCACGACTGTTAGCAGTTAATGTTCCACAGAAGTAAAATACCTCCTCGTTAATGAAGAGCAGAGTTCAGGATCATTGCATAACTACAACGTGGAGCTGTGGATGAAACTCTCAAACTGTTCTCTCAGCTCTGGTCGTGGGGGAGGTGGAGGTGGGGGAGGTGGAGGAGCCGCTTCTCATTAGTAAATTATTCAACCTTAAAATGGAGTTAATGCTCAGTGAAATTACCACGCTATATCAAGCAGGATCCTGCAACAGATGTGAACTCCAAGAGATTTTCCGTGTGTAGAAAACAAAAACCTGCTTGTCTCTATTGAAAGGTTATTGCCTGGAACGATAAGAAACGTGTCTACATCAAGTGGATAATACAACAAGGACAAGTTACAGGTCAGATCTGTTTTTAGATTGATTGTTTTTAAGCAATAAAAACACCTGTAACTGAACAGTAATGAAAGTAATGTCTATGTCCCTGTTGGCCAGGTCATTGTAAATGAGAAGAAGAATTAAACTCCCTGGTAAATTATTGAATAAATAAATAAGTACACAAAATACTATGCTTATACTATGGCCATTGATATTTTAAATACAACTTACTCCAACATGTTGTGATTTTGCCACTCTCTGTTCTGTGCAGCTGTACTGATAAAAGCTCTGACGGAGACTCCAGCCGTGAGAAGCAGAACCACAGATCCACCTCCGCCGGGTAAAGGAGCCGTCACTGACACCCACTTTGGGTACACCGTCTCCAATCAGAGCTCACCGACTGGTCTGAGGACGTCACATGACACTTCAGCTGTGCCTCGTCTTTACTGATGTGGACATGGCATAAATCTGCATCTGAAGGGACAAAATAAAACAAAAAGAAAATGTTTAAACCAAGTTACTCTCAGCTGCACAGGCACAGCTCTACAGCTGTGTCAGAATATCTGTGATTCTCCTTTGCTAAACATACTTGATACAAGAATTAAAATGTGTAAATACAATTTAATAAAAGCCAATTTACCAGGCACTGCTGCTAATGACACAAAGCAGATTACAAAAATCAGGAGCATTTCAGATTGTGGCATCATTGTGTGTGCCTTTGGCCAAGTACAGGCTCATTTTGATCTTTATAAAATCATTAGTGGTGCTGGCACATTTAAATCAGCTTCATGGAAACAGTGACCAGACCAGGTGAGTTTGTCAAACTCAGGAGAAGTCCAAGTGCACAATGAAAACAATCTGGTTAAATCAGTGACATATTACACTACAAGGATTTTCAGTTTTGACAGTTTGAACTACAACTTTTACTTTTTAAATTGCTACTTTGTTCACTTTTATTTATTATTTCAGAAACATTCACAACATCACAACAAAAAAATTATTACCAAATCCACTAGAAACACTAGAAAAGTCATATACCTAAAAAAAAATAATGCAAAAGTAAATTAAACATAAAGAAGGAGGTTCTGCCAACTGCTCGTCTCCAGGGAGATGTTATTGCTTTCCACAGTTCGACACTAAACTATTTGGAGGAAAACAGGCCTATCTTCAATCATGCACCGTGTGAAAAAGCCACGGACGAGTTCATTTGAAAAAGAAGAAATGCATGTATGCAGCCCCACTTATTACTCAAAGTTTACATCTGTATTCACATAAACTTACAATATTTTTGCACCACATAAACTACAGTGGCTAAAGTGGTTTTACAGTCTGATTTCTGATCATATTCCCTTCGATTACTCACATCAGACTGTGCAGTTTGCATTTAAGGAATCTTAAAGGTTCAGAAATCAGAGTATGACTCCGATTTTGGTGTGGATGCCAACACGTCCAGTAACCACCTTCTGATGACTTTGTTTCCACATTTTAACCCATATTTTTATAATGAATTTAGGTATGATTTGTGTAAATGTGTCCACATCAGTCTAGTTAATTTTTAATGTGCTGTTTCTCTGTAAAAAACCTGCACAGAATGATTTTTATATTGGTTTGGGCTGAAGGAAACATCACTGGACATGGGACATTTTATTGTTTACTGCTAATGTTAATCATGAACTGTCTAATAATGTCATTGTAATGCAATGTGTATTTTAATGTTCACCTGACCAGGGACTGCACCTGTCCAAGGACTGCACCTGTCCAGGGACTGCACCTGTCCAGGGACTGCACCTGTCCAGGGACTGCACCTGTCCAGGGACTGCACCTGTCCAAGGACTGCAGAGGGAAAGTAACATCAGATAAATCTGGTACAAATCATCTTTTCTTTTGTAAGATTCATGAATTTGTACATGGTCCCTGACAAATAAGGAAGGAAGGAAAGAAGGAAGGAAGGGAAGAAAGAAGGAAGAAAGGAAGGAAAGAAGGAAGAAAGGAAGGAAGGAAAGAAGGGAAGAAGGAAGGAAGGGAGGCAAAAAGAAAGACAGACAGAAAGACAGAAAAGAAAAGAAAAGAAGAAAAAGAAAGGAAATCTTTAAAGCACTTGTGTGCCCCAGCCTCACTCTCAGCTGGAGTGAGGTGAGAGTGAACAGCAGAAGCAGCATGGCTCACTCCACTCAAATGACACCGGGAGGGAAAGTTTAGGCACCGCAAACACTCCCGAAGCTGACAGCCAACCCACCACAAACAGACCAACATGTCCGGCAGCGACAGGAGCCCCCTGCCCGGGGACGAGGACAGTGACACCGGCCTGGATTATTACGACGAAGAGGACGAAATGGAGGCGTTAGTGGAGGCGCAGCTGGGCGGAGAGGACGGAGGTAAAGAGGCGGGCTGTGGAGCTCTGTCCCGGGACAAGGTCATGAGGATTAGTCTGAGTTTCATGAAGATATGTGAGATCGTACAGTTTTAACTCACCTCAGCACATGTAGCAGCTGGAGTTTAGCACGAGCAGGGAAAGCTAACGGTTTGGGCTAAGCTAGCATGTCACTCTCAAACTAAAACTGTGGGATATTATAGTTTATAAATATGTAAATATGTAAATATGTGCACGTTATGAATCTTGAGACCTTAAGAAATGAGGGACCACATCGACTAATCTCCAAGAAAGTGTTTTTCTCCTTTAAAAACAGCAAAAACAACTAATTTCGCTAACTTTTACTATATTATGTAGAGACGCGCGTGCTGAGGGGGCGTGTCTCTGAGCGTCATGAGGGGGCGTGTCTCATATTTTACGTGCATATTATCATTACAAAGTTTAAATTAATTGAAATAAAATTGGCTTAAACTATGTAATTGCGAAAAATAAAATAATTGAAATGTTAAAAAATATATATAATTAAAAATAATATAAAAGAAAAAGTCTGAGTCCGTGCTCAGACTGCTGACCCCGCGACCCCGGATAAGAGGAAGAAAATAGACGGATGAATGAACTGGTAAATACAGACTGAAACATAATTTGTTGAGGGAATAATGAAAATCGAAAAATATAAAAATAAAACATACATATAACCAAATTGTGTATGTCCCTTTTTAATAGAACTATTGCTAAGTAATTGTACTGCCACTCAAATTTCAAATATATCAGTTTTGGCTTCTCACCTCAGCTCATGTAGCAGCTGCAGTTTAGCAGGGAAAGCTAACGGCGGGTTTGGGCTAAGCTAGCATGTGTCACTCTCAAACTAAAACTGGGAAATTATAGTTTATATTACGTAAATATGTGCACATTGTGAATCTTAAGACCTTAAGAAATGAGGGTTTACCCCAACTACTCTCCAAGAAAGTGTCTTTGTCCTTTAAAAGCGGCAAAAACAACTCATTTCGCTAACTTTTAAAAGGGGGCGTGTCTCATGAAATTCTACGTGAATCTTATTAAAAAGTTTAAATTAATTGAAATAAAATTGTTTTAAACTGTAATTGTGAAAAATTAAATAATTGAAATGTTAATAAATAATAATAAAATAAAGTAATAATAATACATGGAAGTTTGAGAGTCCGTGCTCAGACTGCTGACCCCGTGACCCCGGAAGAAAATAGGTGGATGAAATGTAAAATAAAGATTGAAACATAATTTACTAAAACAATAATGAAGAGCAAACTACACCCATTCTCCCAGTGGTCTCTGAATCTGCATCAATAGATTTTCTTTCCTGTGGGTAAGCTGCTTTTGCCTGTAGAAATCAATAGTTTGATCAGGTTCTCAGCTGAAATGTGAGACAAAAACAAGCTTTGTGTCTGCTCCTTCAGATGGAAAATGCCTTTGCTGCCCACCACAGTCCAGTCACAGGCCTGCGCATCTGCCCACAACATGGAATAGAAGGAATTAATGAACAATACAACAATTAGATTTTTGTTTATTAATGTCGGTTTCTTTTTATGTTTGATAGTGGATCACAAATATTTAACAGCAGGGGTAAACTAATATCTACTGGAGCGCAGGGTTGTATCCATCACACACTCACTTATTACTAATGTCTTAAGTCAGCTTTACATAAAATATAATCTACTATTCTAGCATGATTAATACTTTTCAATAGTTAATAGTTTTGTGCATCCTTATAACTTTTTTGCCCATTTAAACATGGAAAAAAACTTGAATCATGGGACAAGTTACTATCGTTTCCCACAAAACTGTTATGTTTAAAATATAATTTCAGTTAATTCGAAGTTTGACACATTATTTATTGACAGTGTTGCATTAATCAGTGCTTTCACGTCATTTTATTTTCATTTATATCCATCAGTTTTTCTTATGCATTCTCTTTTTGCAGAGTTGGGCTTCAGCGATTCCTTAAGTGGAGAAGTCAAACCCCGGATTTTGCTCATGGGGCTGAGGAGGAGCGGCAAGTCCTCCATCCAAAAAGTCGTGTTCCACAAAATGTCGCCAAACGAGACTCTTTTTCTGGAGAGCACCAATAAGATCTGCAGAGAGGACGTGTCCAGCAGCTCCTTCGTCAGCTTCCAGATCTGGGACTTCCCGGGACAGATCGACTTCTTTGACCCCTCCTTCGACTATGAGATGATTTTCAGAGGGACGGGGGCTCTCATCTTTGTCATTGACTCACAGGTTTGAGCTTTTATTTTATATTTATACGGACAATTAGAGTAACCTAACAATACACAGACAAGAGAGACAATGCACTCCTGCAAAATAAAATAAAATCCTTGTGTAGTTATTGAAAAAGTCATTAAATTGAGCACCAATAAGAAAAATATATCCTAATTGTGTGTGTCCCTTTTGAACAGAACTATTGCTGTGTAATTGTACTGCCATCAAATTTCAAATATATCAATTTTGGCTTCTTATTTTGCCAAAATATCTATAGTTTTTTCTACAACATTTTTCTTATAATGCATATATCGTATTTTCTGGACTATAAGTCGCACCAGCCAAAAAATACATAATAATGAAGAAAAAAACATATAAGTCGCACTGGAGTATAAGTTGCATTTTTTGTGGAAACTAATTTTATAAAATCCGAGACCAAGAACAGACATTGTATCATTAAAGGCAAGTTATAATAATAATAATAAAATAGAGAACAACAGGCTGAATATCAGTACAGCATTTTACTTTTCAGTTGTTTCTTAAATAGTCTCTGTCAGGTCAGACGTCACATTAGAGTAAAAGACTGAACCGGAAACAGGAAGTAGTTTTCACGACCTTAAACTGAACTTGTGATAAATTAAACATTTACAATATTTTTCTAAATGAAAAATTATCACCTTTATGGTCTTAAAAATGAAGAGGAAATTAAAGATGAAATGTATATAAAAAAAACAAACAAACGAGTCAAGTGAATTTTCTTGAAGGTATTACAAACACATCAGCGCCATCTAGTGGTCAAACAGTGAACTGTAACATGTATAATCAACCATTACATAACACAAATGTAAACAGGACAGACCTGAACACGTGTCTGGTTTGTTAACGTAAGATATTAACAGTTAATCAGATAAATAAATAAGAAAAAACAACAACAAGTTTACTCTGGATCTCACTCCAAATCAATAAATCCATTGAATTCTTCATCCTCGGTGTCGATTCTGAACAAATCCACCAACCCTGGAGGTAAGTTAAGATCTGTGGAGCCCTGTACCCAATTTTTTTTCCTGTGTATTTGAGCAAAATGTGTTCCCCCAGGACAGATACATAATAAAACAGACCAAAAAAAAGGCCGGGGAAGATGGAGGAACGCCTCCTATCAAAAAAGTTACACAGTGCTGTTTTAAATTGTACACAGTATATTCCGTATCATTTTCTCAGATGTGTTTTGTATTTGAAGGACGATTACGTGGAGGCTCTGAGCCGGCTGCACTTGACTGTGACCAGAGCGTACAAAGTGAACCCGGACATCAGCTTTGAGGTTTTCATTCACAAAGTGGACGGACTCTCGGACGACCACAAGATCGAGAAGCAAAGAGACATCCACAAACGAGCCAACGACGACCTGGCGGACGCAGGGCTCGAAAAAATACATCTGAGGTTAAAGATTCATTAGTTAACACGCTTACAACCAAATGTTTAAGTTATAAAACCATAGACTGTGTAGAGAAGTGGACTGAGTGAGACATCACCAATGAGCAGTTATGGCGGTGAATTTGGAGCTACGTATTTGGAATTCCCACACTCACTTCCTGTTTGGAACGCGGCAACTAGCAGTTTAGCTATGTCCAATTATATATACAGTCGATGTATAAAACTAAATTAAAAGTTAAATGTTAAAAACTTGATGAAAACATAGTTGCTTTTAAGAATATTTTGCTTAATTCACTCATTTATGTAACACTTATTCCATGTTTTCTCTGTCACATGGAAAACTATGGCATATACGAGGGTCATTCAATAAATAAGATGAATTTTTCGGTATAAGGACTTTTATACACATAGAAGCTTACTTTTTTTTTGTTTTACTTGTTTTTCACATAGATTTAATTTCTTTTGCAGATTAAAAAAACTTTGAGAGTTTTGGCGATTAACAAAGATGGTCGACCAAGAAGCTCCAGGATTGAACAGCGGTCAGTTATCATCAGTTTTTGGTTTAAGGTGCAAACCCGTTGAAATTCATGTCACTCTGTCTGGTTCGTTCACATCAGGAGACCTCCCTTCTGTAGCCTCCCTCCCTTCATCCTCAACACTGCTCCGTCTTTAAACTATTTAGCCACTTGTAGACATTTTTTTGGCTGAAACATGTGGCACCAGACACAGTGACATTCTCCTGTGAATTTCAACGGGTTTGCACCTTCAGCAACCAAAAACGTGATAACTGACCGCTGTTCAATCCTGGAGCTTCTTGGTCGACCATCTTTGTTAATCGCCAAAACTCTCAACGTTTTTTTTTAATCTGCAAAAGAAATTAAATCCATGTGAAAACAAGTAAAACAAAAAAAAAAAGTAAGTTTCTATGTGTATAAAAGTCCTTATACCGAAAAATTCACCTTATTTATTGAATGACCCTCGTACTACAACTTTTTTTTCCAATTCATAAACTGTTATAAAAAATGAAAAACGAAATGCACAGCTGTCAAAGTGTATTTAAAGATGTGTTACGTAACTTTTTAGTGTTTGCCTTCTGCTTGTCTCCATGGAGATGATATCGCTTCGTCTTGTATATCGCACTGCATCTATCTCCATGGAGACAAGCCGGCAACACCACCGGGTCGAGTTACAGGTCTGCGGAGAGGCGAACCCGCTCACAGACAGAACGCAGTGTGTTTTTCAATCAGTAAAACTTAAATTCAATAAAAGGAAGATAGATTTGTTTAATGCAAAGGCGACATTTACGTATTATAAATGTCACAAATGGTTCAAATAAAGATGAACATTTTGAAATAACTGTAAATACTGTATGTTTTGTTCTTCCAGTTTCTATTTGACCAGTATATACGACCACTCCATATTTGAAGCCTTCAGTAAAGTGGTGCAGAAACTCATCCCTCAGCTGCCCACGCTGGAAAACCTGCTCAACATCTTCATTTCGGTGAGTTTTTTATGTATATGCTCAAGATATTATGAGATTTATCTTCATATTATTTGGGTAAAGCCTTTTTTGGAGTGGAGTTTTATTTTATAAGATTGTTCACCTGTATAATTACCAAACATAATTTCCCTTTTTTATATGATTCCTGTTCTGTTTTCATCCTCACATGCAGTTCTGAGTTTAACCACTAGGGCGAGCTGTTGCACAAGAGATTCACACATAAAAGTTCTGATCTGCTGCACAAACAGATCATTTTCACATGGATTATTCTGCTCCTATAGAGATGGCAAACATGGCCAGTAAATCTTCATTACGATGGGACATATTGATCTAATTTGAATGCAACTACGGCAAAACTTGTGCCGTATTGAACCGACAAAATCAAAGCCTCCGTGAAAGACCAAATTCAATCTAAGGACCAAGTTTTATAGATGCAAGTTTTCTGAACACCTTTGCAACATATTTAGATTATTGGAACTTTTGATAAAACGCAAACATGTTCAAAACTTTATATATTAAGTTCTCAATAGTTTTGATTATTTTTATTTTGGAAATCAAATCAAACTCTCAACCCTCAAACGACCATTTCAACATTAACGTGTATCAAGTGTACGACCGTTTTAACAGGAAATAATAGTAGTTTTCTTAATATTACTACGACTTACACTTGTACTTGTGTAAATAAAGACCATTACTATTCAGGAAATGTCCAACTTTGTCCTATAAATAGACTTTTATGTATGATTTTGTTAGTGTTGATGTTTATTTATTGTTTATTTGAATAAGGACAGACACAACATAGATTAACAAGTGATCAGACGCAGATATTTAGTGTTTATAGTCCAGTCTAAAGGCTTTTAACAGGTCAGATTTCACTAAAAACCTGCTGAAACGCTTGTTCAAATGAGCATTGATTAGCCTCGATTAGTGACGATCAGTTTTCTCGACAGCCCTGTATTCATCACGCACTTTTACCCAAGCGCGTTACTAATTAAAAACACTTATCATTTCCATCACACTGACAGATTGCAGATTCACTCACTAATTGAATCGCAGGCCTGAAGACAGCGGACGACGGTGCAGCCTCTCCTTCTGGGAAATCCACCGCCGATAAACAGTCATAAACACTTTTTGATTAAAACAAAGACTCCCTGAGGTGGAGCATATTGGTATTAATCCACGCCGCTCGCCTGTCTGTGCCGTCCCACCTGCATCAGGGGGGGCAGCTTCAGGGAGCGTTCAGTTTGATGGTCAAGGTCGCCGCCTGCTCTACGGGCGGAATTAAATATATCACGCCACTTATCTGCTGCGGAGGTGGATGAGGATTGTTTTAGATCTGCTCTGTTAAAGGCTCTGTACCTTTTCCTGTCTTAAAACTTAACAGAACTTCATTTTAAACGGGTTGCAGTGTTTCAGAGTTATTCCTCATGACCATCCTGATTATTCACGGAGATGACTGTAAACAAAAAAGACAAAACTAAATATTTTCTTTATTAATTACAACCACAAAAGGACTGGGCTGAAGCGGCGTGTTTATGTGAGACCTGATCATCACATAACTCCACAAAACAGTCACAAAACACAATTTATTTACTTAAATCAGCGTCTTAAACACAGTCTTGGCTCATATAAACCTACACCGATGTATATGTGTGACTGAATTCATGTTTTAAAGTTTTTTTGCATTTTGACAGAGTTTTAAATCACTTAAATTCATCCTTTAGCTCAGTCCAAAGTCTTATTCCTCAAACAGACACGTCTTTGCCAAACATTAGTTCATATTTATTAGATTCAAACCAAAGCAAACCTCTTAAATTATAGCGGCTATTTTTTAATTTAACGCACTGATGCTGACGGGAATATCCTCGTTCACGACACAAAACAGAATTGTCAACATTTTTAACTTAACTATGTCTGTAAATTTTATATATTTGATTTTATAAATAGTTAATTAGTCGGATCACAGAGTCCTGCTTTTATTCTTATTGCCCTTTTCTGTTGTTTAACTATAGGATCTACGTTTGTTTTACAGCATTTCCCCAAATTTCCGAACAACAAGATGAATATATGCAACTTTTTTTATTCAATACACATTTGGTTTTATAAAGTAAACCAACAGTTTTTGATATTTACTGTATGTGAGGTTTGTCTGATGATGTGTGATCACTCCAAGAGCCCGTTTTATTTAAATTCTATTCCAGTTTCAGTGTCGTTAGCGCCTCCTACAGACAGATATAAGGCGGTGTCCAGCAGGAATCTGACCACAACTGAAGAAGAGACTTGTAGGAGTGAAGACGTTTAGCTGCTCGTCCAAGCCGCGGCTTGGACGAGCAGCTAAACGTCTTCACTCCTACAACGTTTTGTCCAGTACAGATTTTAATTTTCTTTTACTGTCACAGAGATGAGATTATAAGCCCTTAGCACAACTTTCACAGTCGTTTTAACAACAACTAGCAGGCTAACCACGCACATCCGGAGTATGTGATAATAAAACGCTTCAGTGTCTCTGTCCAGGGGCGAGACAGAGTTCGCTCAAATGCACTGAAAGAAAATCCAGGACAGGCCCTTTAACCAAAATAACTCAAAAATGTGTCTGAATGTTTTACTCTTCTAGCTAAATGATAAAATGTAAACAATTCTAGATCCTGTAGTCTGTATAATAATAAACATAACAAGTTTTATATAGTACTTTTTAGACACTTCACAGTTGTACGCAGTATTCTCAGTGTGATGACCCCTCTGTGACCCCAGCCCATGGGACAAGAGATGGAAATGATCCTTTGACTATGATCCGGCGTGTTCATGTTCAATCAGGTCTGTGCATAAACAAACATGTCCAAGCCAAATAAATGAGTTAAATTAAATTAAATCCATTCACAGTTGTTCTAGGGTAGATCTGTGCCACTGGCCTCTACAGCCGTTAACACACACACACACACACACACACACACACACACACACACACGCTCACACTCACACACGCACACACGCACTCACACACACACCGTAGTCGCTCAGGTTGTGTGAAGTGTCTTGCTCGATGTCTGGTTAATCCCTCAGTCGTTCAGGTTTAATCCACAGAAAAAGCCAAAAGTAAAATCTGCAAACTGGACAAAAAAGTTTTAGAGTTCAGTCGTTCTTCTCCCCCGGGCCTCTTCTCCCCCGGGCCTCCTCTCCCCCGGGCCTCTTCTCCCTCGGGCCTCCTCTCAGTGTGTCTTGCTCAACGACACAATGCTGTGGTGGGAGGAGGGTCTGGTGGAGGAGTGCTCTTTATTTCCTTTAAAGATGAGCTCTTTATGTCCTTTTGTGTAACATAAACTCCATATTCCTGACTCATTTCTTCTTCTCAGTGTTTTCCGTTGTAATATTACTCTGCATTAGTCTGTACATCTCCCACGTCTCTCATCGTCTTTCTGATTCGTACACAGCTCGTCTGTTCTCCCGCCGCGTGGCTCAGGCTCACTCTGTGCAGTGTAATCTGATTTTTATACATGGCTGATGCAATGACTCAGCCTTTAAAAAAAAACAATTTTTATACTTCCTAGTTTGTCTATAAAAGATATTTCCAACAGTAAGAGACGCGAGATCATGTCCCTGATCGACTATTATACCACAGGGGCTGAACAAAAGCTTTTTTGTTTGAGCTTTTGAAGCAGAATAGTGTTAATTCAAAAGATAAACTCATTTCGGTGCAAATTTGATTTATCTTTGTCTGGTTGGGGTAATATCTTAACGGTTTTCTCACAATAGCATATTTTACAAAGTTGCTATAGTGACACACAAAAAAAAAGGTCCCACGCTGTAATATTTGGTTGTTCCTTTAGCTTTGATGATGCATTCGCTGTGACGTTTTGATTTCACTTCTGCAACGTCACAGATTCATTTCCATCCAGTTGTTGCTTTAATGTTTCACCTGTTTCATTGATGACGGTCGAGTCTGACGCTGCTCAAAGCTTCTCCAGCACAAAGATTCTCACTGGGGTTAAGGTCTGGACTCTGTGGTGGACGTGTGTGAAAATGATCAATCGATGGAATAACCTGGTCATTCAGTTTATTCAGGTGTCAGCTGACCCAGATCATAGCACTGCCCCCACAGGTTTGTACAGTCGGCAAAGTCTCTTATCAGAATCAGAATCAGGAGACTTTTTATTGCCATCGTCAGTGAACACATCTCACAAACTAGGAACTCTCTTTGGTGATAAAGTGCAACATAAAAACACTGAATAAGCACAAATAAGGGCATGCATAAAGTTAAAAAAGATATGTTTAAAAATAAAATAGAATACTGGAGGGGCAGGGGCGTCAAACTCATTTTCATTGAGGGCCACATCTGCAAAATGGCCGCTATGAAGGGCCCGATGTGACTGAGCGGCAGCGTAAAAATCACTAAATGTCACCGAATGTCGACGTAGACTGTACCGACCGCGCCTCAGAACACAAAAAACAGACAGGTTTTTCTCCTCAAAGCACAAACTCGTGTTCACCTTCGCCTTTCTTCCTTCCAACTTCCTTCCACGCCGACAATTTTCCTCTTCGTGAACATTTTATGATGATTATTTGCAAATATTTCTCACTTCATTTCTCTCGCTTGCAGGGAAAATCTTATTATTATATCAGTGCACACATTAAACAAGTATAGACTTTAAAATGATACTCATGCCTTTTGATTTACCTTTTTGCGGGCCAGATAAAATGACGTGGCGGGCTGCATTTTGCCCCGGGGCCTTGAGTTTGACACATGTGACTTAGAGGTCGATATATACAAACATCATAACATGTTCTTACCCTGATCCGTCCGTCACACCTTCTTCCTTTGCTCCACAGTCCAATCTTTACGCTCCTCAGCAAATTGAAGCCTTTTTTCTTTTTTCTTTTCCCAGTTAAACTCACTGATTAGTCGTTTTCTTTAGACTCCACAGCTGTTCAGTCCGTTGCGTTTCCGTCGCATTTAACGTGTGGAAACGCTCTTACTTTCACTTTTAAACACAGCCCTAACTTCTTTCCTCTGTTGTTTTTCATCGATTTGATTTCACCAAACGTTTCCGTCATTCAGGATTTTTTTTTTTTTTCCTCGAAGACGCTGGGTCCTCACTGTCCTTCCAGTTTTTAATAACCCGTTGGACAGTTCTTAACCCAGTTTTAGTCGTTTCTGCAATCCGTTTAGATCGCAAAAGACGAAGTTTAAGTGCGTCGTTGTAGAAGTGAAGACGTTTGGCAGCCAAACGTCTTCACTTCTACGACAATTTGATGGATTTAAACCTCGTCTTTCGCTCTGGATCGGACCTTGATGTTTTGTAATTTATGTTTGGAAGTCTGTACTCGACCTCAACCTTATTGCAACCTTAGCTGGACATAAACTAATGACGTCGTTGTGGTTTTTCACTATTTCTCTTAACCTTAACCTTCATCTTAATCATCTACAGATCTAAACACAACATTTATAAATAACGCACGACGCTCTACGACGCACTGCGATGTTTTAATCCTCTATTCTGTTTCTGTTGTATCAGATGGGCCTCATCTTCTCACAACAAAGAAAGAGCCACTCCAAAACTTGAAAGCGAAAAGTATCCTCACACTTTTGAACAATGCCTTTGAATGAGGAGTTGTGCTTTTGTTAGCGACTTCAAACCTTCTCATCAAAGTTTGCTTGACCCGAGCTCTGCGTGCCCTCTGCAGCACGGAGGAGCACAGCCTCGTCTTTGTGGAGCTGTGTTGTTGTTGTTTTTGAACTTATTTTACAGATATCCATCCATCCATTTTCTTCCTCTTCTCCGGGGCCGGGTCACGGGGGCATCAGTCTAAGCAGGGACTCCCAGACTTCCCTCACCCCAGACACGTCCTCCAGCTCCTCCGGTGGGACCCCAAGGCGTTCCCAGGCCAGAGAGACATAGTCCCTCCAGCGTGTCCTGGGTCTTCCCCGGGGCCTCCTCCCGGTGGGACATGCCCAGAACACCTCCCTAGGGAGGCGTCCAGGAGGCATCCTGAGCAGATGCTCGAGCCTCAACTGCTCCTCTCGACGTGTAGGAGCAGCGGCTTGTATCCGCGACCTTGTCCTTTCGGTCATTACCCAGAGCTCATGACCATAGGTGAGGTGAACGTAGATTGAGGTAAATCCAGAGCTTCGCCTTCCGGCTCAGCTCCTTCTTTACCACAACGGACCGATACAGCGACCGCATCACTGCAGACGCTGCACCGTCTGTGTTTACAGATACAGATTTATTTTACCTTTCTGTGCAATAAGCTTCACAAACAAGTTGACCATTAATTTGTATATTTTTTTGCTCCCATTACATTTGGAATAGACGACCTCGACGTAAAGTGCTTTTTCTTTTACTTTTGCAGTTTTGTTGCATTTTTTTAATTTTATAATTTAGAAAGTTTGATTTCATGAAGCTGAGTCACAAACTAGAGGCGGAATGAGTTAGACGGTGAAAATGAGAGAAAAGTAAGTTAATTATCAGTAATTATCAACGTCAGACGGTGTAGTATTTCACTGTAGTTTATGATGTCGTTAAAGCCCCACTGTGTAACATTGGCCCAAAATATACTAAACTGAAGGCATGTTTTTTTGTGATTTATTTATTTATTTATTTATTTTAAGAATTTCTGATGTTTTTATTGTACTGAAAATAGAAAAAAAGATGTGTCCTTACATTGTCTTTGGCCTCAAGGGGAGTCTCTACCTGCTTGTCTACGTGGGAATGTTGTTTTAGCTGTAATGTTCCGCAGTACGGCATAAACACATCGCAAAAGACGAAACTTAAATCTGTCAAATGGACAAATCGTTTAGCTGCTTGTCCAAATCACGTCTTCAGTTCTGGGAAAGACTCTATGGCGTAAAACCACAGACTGTTTATATAAATGGACTAAGCCGCTAGCAGCCGTGTTCTAAACAGGAAGTGATCATGGGGGCACTTCCTGCTCCATCAACTCTGGCTCCAATTCACTTTATTTTGAAAAACTGTGTCCCCTCTCTCTGTCTCTGCTGCTTCAGACTCATTCTGGTCTTAAATGTTCGTATTAACCCTCTACATGATCCTGGGGTTTTTATTTCACTATTGTGTCTGTAAATCAAGATCTGAACATTAATAACAGACAAATCAGGTCCTTCTTTCCCCGAGGTCGCTCCTGTTAGCGTTAGCAGCAGGTTTGATTGACAGTGTTGCTAAGCGCCCACTCTGTTCTAAACCAGCGGTGTGGGCGGGAAGGGGCGTTACCTTCAAACAGCCTCTCTCCTGATTGGCTCTTTGGTTGCTATAACACTCGGTTGCTATGGAACTCGGCTCCTAATCGTCGCTATCACCGCTCTAACGTGTTTTTATCTCCACGTTCCGATGTTCCACAGTATGGTTCTTTCAACTCGTTTATAGAGACCATCGCGTGACACCACCAGGCCACGTTACATGTCATATCTGCGGAGACTCGAGCCCGTGTCGTGTCATAAACTTCTCCTTTTTCACATCAAACACAAACGTAAAACATGGCACGTCTGAACTGTTCAAAGTCGGAGCCATGTCTCGTGTCTTTTGTGATCCCTCGAGTTGTTTGGATTGATGGATGAAAGTCGAGCACATGTGGCGTCGGAGGGAGGCGCCCGCACGGTTCACGCCGCACAGAGGTCATTATACTCACTGCACATGTTTGTATCATAACGTCATGTCCCCTGAGAAAACTTTAAAAGACGTTCTGTTCTTGTTTCGTGCCGGTGGAGTTGCTGTTGGGGATGTGAGGTCACGTTTACGCTGATTCTCACTGACATGTTCTTAATCCGACCTTTCACTTACACAAGGTCGACACGATGAACGTTCTGCGCAAAAAAGATGAATTCTGGTGATGAGACGCAGTTTACACTTTGTACAGAGTCGTTGTGGAGGTTGATGTGTAGCTGCTGTAGTTTGTGTATTTGTGTTTTATAATTGCCATGTTTTTGGTTTATAGTTGGGTTTTTGTTTGTCCCATCGCTTCAGAATGACTCTCCAGATTTAAAAAAAAGTCACAATTGTACTCAAGATACGTTAAATTACTACATGCTGTTCGTTGAGATTTATTGAAGTAATAATTTATGTTATGGTTGGATGAAATACAAAAAAAACCCCCAAAAAACAACTTACAAATACATTTTTTTTTGTCTTTTTTTTTTTTACTTTTTTATTTATTTTTAATTTTTTGTGGACATAACTGACAGAACATTGATTTTAAAAGTTGTGGTTTTGAAATGATTCGATTTTGATTTTATTACAATTTGTTCAGTTTTATTCATAATTCCCCTTTGTTTATTAATTAAAGAGTTTACTTTGTCAGGTACGAACAAACGGAGTTTAACTGAGAGAAAAGTGTTAGAATATCTGTGTTTCAGACATCATCAGTCTAAAGAACAATAATATTTAATACAGATGGAGGAAAGTCAAATTAATATTGTTAAAATGTGGATTTTCTTGTTTTAATACAGTTTGAATAATAGAAATGATCAGGTTCAATGTTTGTGAATTTGCTTTTTAAATATTTCAAGAAAAAAGTACGACATCACCTCCTAGAATCTGAAAAACACCAACATTTAAACAGAATTTTATTATTATTATTATTATAATTATTCACAATTAAAGAACCACTTAATGAACTTTAATGAACTTTAATGAAGTTTTGTTTTATTTACAGTGTGTTAATGTTTTAGAAAGATCATGTAATTTGTCCTATTAGAAAAATCAGGAACAGTCTTCCTCTGTGTGTTAGTCTTCCTCTGTGTGTTAGTCTTCCTCTGTGTGTTAGTCTTCCTCTGTGTGTGTTAGTCTTCCTCTGTGTGTTAGTCTTCCTCTGTGTGTGTTAGTCTTCCTCTGTGTGTGTTAGTCTTCCTCTGTGTGTTAGTCTTCCTCTGTGTGTTAGTCTTCCTCTGTGTGTGTTAGTCTTCCTCTGTGTGTTAGTCTTCCTCTGTGTGTTAGTCTTCCTCTGTGTGCGTTAGTCTTCCTCTGTGTGCGTTAGTCTTCCTCTGTGTGTTAGTCTTCCTCTGTGTGTTAGTCTTCCTCTGTGTGTGTTAGTCTTCCTCTGTGTGTGTTAGTCTTCCTCTGTGTGTTAGTCTTCCTCTGTGTGTTAGTCTTCCTCTGTGTGTTAGTCTTCCTCTGTGTGTTAGTCTTCCTCTGTGTGTGTTAGTCTTCCTCTGTGTGTGTTAGTCTTCCTCTGTGTGTGTTAGTCTTCCTCTGTGTGTTAGTCTTCCTCTGTGTGTTAGTCTTCCTCTGTGTGTGTTAGTCTTCCTCTGTGTGTGTTAGTCTTCCTCTGTGTGTTAGTCTTCCTCTGTGTGTTAGTCTTCCTCTGTGTGTTAGTCTTCCTCTGTGTGTTAGTCTTCCTCTGTGTGTTAGTCTTCCTCTGTGTGTTAGTCTTCCTCTGTGTGTTAGTCTTCCTCTGTGTGTTAGTCTTCCTCTGTGTGTGTTAGTCTTCCTCTGTGTGTGTTAGTCTTCCTCTGTGTGTTAGTCTTCCTCTGTGTGTTAGTCTTCCTCTGTGTGCGTTAGTCTTCCTCTGTGTGCGTTAGTCTTCCTCTGTGTGTTAGTCTTCCTCTGTGTGTTAGTCTTCCTCTGTGTGTGTTAGTCTTCCTCTGTGTGTGTTAGTCTTCCTCTGTGTGTTAGTCTTCCTCTGTGTGTTAGTCTTCCTCTGTGTGTGTTAGTCTTCCTCTGTGTGTGTTAGTCTTCCTCTGTGTGTGTTAGTCTTCCTCTGTGTGTTAGTCTTCCTCTGTGTGTTAGTCTTCCTCTGTGTGTTAGTCTTCCTCTGTGTGTTAGTCTTCCTCTGTGTGTGTTAGTCTTCCTCTGTGTGTTAGTCTTCCTCTGTGTGTTAGTCTTCCTCTGCGTGTGTTAGTCTTCCTCTGTGTGCGTTAGTCTTCCTCTGTGTGTTAGTCTTCCTCTGTGTGTGTTAGTCTTCCTCTGTGTGCGTTAGTCTTCCTCTGTGTGCGTTAGTCTTCCTCTGTGTGTTAGTCTTCCTCTGTGTGCGTTAGTCTTCCTCTGTGTGTGTTAGTCTTCCTCTGTGTGTTAGTCTTCCTCTGTGTGTTAGTCTTCCTCTGTGTGTGTTAGTCTTCCTCTGTGTGCGTTAGTCTTCCTCTGTGTGTGTTAGTCTTCCTCTGTGTGCGTTAGTCTTCCTCTGTGTGTTAGTCTTCCTCTGTGTGTTAGTCTTCCTCTGTGTGTGTTAGTCTTCCTCTGTGTGTTAGTCTTCCTCTGTGTGTTAGTCTTCCTCTGTGTGTGTTAGTCTTCCTCTGTGTGTGTTAGTCTTCCTCTGTGTGTTAGTCTTCCTCTGTGTGTTAGTCTTCCTCTGTGTGCGTTAGTCTTCCTCTGTGTGCGTTAGTCTTCCTCTGTGTGTTAGTCTTCCTCTGTGTGTTAGTCTTCCTCTGTGTGTGTTAGTCTTCCTCTGTGTGTGTTAGTCTTCCTCTGTGTGTTAGTCTTCCTCTGTGTGTTAGTCTTCCTCTGTGTGTGTTAGTCTTCCTCTGTGTGTGTTAGTCTTCCTCTGTGTGTGTTAGTCTTCCTCTGTGTGTTAGTCTTCCTCTGTGTGTTAGTCTTCCTCTGTGTGTTAGTCTTCCTCTGTGTGTTAGTCTTCCTCTGTGTGTGTTAGTCTTCCTCTGTGTGTTAGTCTTCCTCTGTGTGTTAGTCTTCCTCTGCGTGTGTTAGTCTTCCTCTGTGTGCGTTAGTCTTCCTCTGTGTGTTAGTCTTCCTCTGTGTGTGTTAGTCTTCCTCTGTGTGCGTTAGTCTTCCTCTGTGTGCGTTAGTCTTCCTCTGTGTGTTAGTCTTCCTCTGTGTGCGTTAGTCTTCCTCTGTGTGTGTTAGTCTTCCTCTGTGTGTTAGTCTTCCTCTGTGTGTTAGTCTTCCTCTGTGTGTGTTAGTCTTCCTCTGTGTGCGTTAGTCTTCCTCTGTGTGTGTTAGTCTTCCTCTGTGTGCGTTAGTCTTCCTCTGTGTGTTAGTCTTCCTCTGTGTGTTAGTCTTCCTCTGTGTGTGTTAGTCTTCCTCTGTGTGTGTTAGTCTTCCTCTGTGTGTTAGTCTTCCTCTGTGTGTGTTAGTCTTCCTCTGTGTGTGTTAGTCTTCCTCTGTGTGTTAGTCTTCCTCTGTGTGTTAGTCTTCCTCTGTGTGTTAGTCTTCCTCTGTGTGGTTAGTCTTCCTCTGTGTGTTAGTCTTCCTCTGTGTGTTAGTCTTCCTCTGTGTGTGTTAGTCTTCCTCTGTGTGTGTTAGTCTTCCTCTGTGTGTTAGTCTTCCTCTGTGTGTTAGTCTTCCTCTGTGTGTTAGTCTTCCTCTGTGTGTGTTAGTCTTCCTCTGTGTGTGTTAGTCTTCCTCTGTGTGTTAGTCTTCCTCTGTGTGTTAGTCTTCCTCTGTGTGTTAGTCTTCCTCTGTGTGTTAGTCTTCCTCTGTGTGTGTTAGTCTTCCTCTGTGTGTTAGTCTTCCTCTGTGTGTGTTAGTCTTCCTCTGTGTGTGTTAGTCTTCCTCTGTGTGTTAGTCTTCCTCTGTGTGTTAGTCTTCCTCTGTGTGTGTTAGTCTTCCTCTGTGTGTGTTAGTCTTCCTCTGTGTGTTAGTCTTCCTCTGTGTGTTAGTCTTCCTCTGTGTGCGTTAGTCTTCCTCTGTGTGTGTTAGTCTTCCTCTGTGTGTTAGTCTTCCTCTGTGTGTTAGTCTTCCTCTGTGTGTGTTAGTCTTCCTCTGTGTGTGTTAGTCTTCCTCTGTGTGTTAGTCTTCCTCTGTGTGTTAGTCTTCCTCTGTGTGTTAGTCTTCCTCTGTGTGTTAGTCTTCCTCTGTGTGCGTTAGTCTTCCTCTGTGTGTGTTAGTCTTCCTCTGTGTGTTAGTCTTCCTCTGTGTGTTAGTCTTCCTCTGTGTGTGTTAGTCTTCCTCTGTGTGTTAGTCTTCCTCTGTGTGTGTTAGTCTTCCTCTGTGTGTGTTAGTCTTCCTCTGTGTGTGTTAGTCTTCCTCTGTGTGTTAGTCTTCCTCTGTGTGTGTTAGTCTTCCTCTGTGTGTTAGTCTTCCTCTGTGTGTGTTAGTCTTCCTCTGTGTGTTAGTCTTCCTCTGTGTGTTAGTCTTCCTCTGTGTGTTAGTCTTCCTCTGTGTGTTAGTCTTCCTCTGTGTGTTAGTCTTCCTCTGTGTGTTAGTCTTCCTCTGTGTGTGTTAGTCTTCCTCTGTGTGTGTTAGTCTTCCTCTGTGTGTTAGTCTTCCTCTGTGTGTTAGTCTTCCTCTGTGTGCGTTAGTCTTCCTCTGTGTGCGTTAGTCTTCCTCTGTGTGTTAGTCTTCCTCTGTGTGTTAGTCTTCCTCTGTGTGTGTTAGTCTTCCTCTGTGTGTGTTAGTCTTCCTCTGTGTGTTAGTCTTCCTCTGTGTGTTAGTCTTCCTCTGTGTGTGTTAGTCTTCCTCTGTGTGTGTTAGTCTTCCTCTGTGTGTGTTAGTCTTCCTCTGTGTGTTAGTCTTCCTCTGTGTGTTAGTCTTCCTCTGTGTGTTAGTCTTCCTCTGTGTGTTAGTCTTCCTCTGTGTGCGTTAGTCTTCCTCTGTGTGCGTTAGTCTTCCTCTGTGTGTTAGTCTTCCTCTGTGTGTTAGTCTTCCTCTGCGTGTGTTAGTCTTCCTCTGCGTGCGTTAGTCTTCCTCTGTGTGTTAGTCTTCCTCTGTGTGTGTTAGTCTTCCTCTGTGTGCGTTAGTCTTCCTCTGTGTGCGTTAGTCTTCCTCTGTGTGTTAGTCTTCCTCTGTGTGCGTTAGTCTTCCTCTGTGTGTGTTAGTCTTCCTCTGTGTGTTAGTCTTCCTCTGTGTGTTAGTCTTCCTCTGTGTGTGTTAGTCTTCCTCTGTGTGCGTTAGTCTTCCTCTGTGTGCGTTAGTCTTCCTCTGTGTGCGTTAGTCTTCCTCTGTGTGTTAGTCTTCCTCTGTGTGTTAGTCTTCCTCTGTGTGCGTTAGTCTTCCTCTGTGTGCGTTAGTCTTCCTCTGTGTGTTAGTCTTCCTCTGTGTGTTAGTCTTCCTCTGTGTGTGTTAGTCTTCCTCTGTGTGTTAGTCTTCCTCTGTGTGTGTTAGTCTTCCTCTGTGTGTGTTAGTCTTCCTCTGTGTGTGTTAGTCTTCCTCTGTGTGTTAGTCTTCCTCATTTCAAATCATGTCCTTTTTGGAAAATAATCAAATATTGGCCCACAAAATTTCATAGATCAGTTTCTCTGGACTCTCTGTTCCTAAAAACACAAACACTGATCAATACTAAAAAAATATCAAGACTAGATACTCATTTAAGAAAGAATCGATACTGAAAAAGTCACATTCACAGAAATGAACCTTTACTCAATCTATTTATGATGAAGCTGAGCTGAACCTGGACAAGACACAGAGACCAGGACTAAACCAGGACTGAACCAGGACTGAACCAGGACTGAACCAGGACTAAACCAGGACTAAACCAGGACTGAACCAGGACTGAACCAGGACTGAACCAGGACTGAACCAGGACTAAACCAGGACTAAACCAGGACTGAACCAGGACTCAACCAGGACTCAACCAGGACTGAACCAGGACTGAACCAGGACTAAACCAGGACTAAACCAGGACTCAACCAGGACTCAACCAGGACTCAACCAGGACTCAACCAGGACTCAACCAGGACTGAACTAGGACTGAACTAGGACTAAACCAGGATTAAACCGGGACTGAACCGGGACTGAACCGGGACTGAACCGGGACTAAACCGGGACTAAACCGGGACTGAACCAGGACTGAACCAGGACTGAACCAGGACCAAACCAGGTCTAAACCAGGACTAAACTGGTCCACTATAACCTCCTGCACACTGAGGTTTCACAGATTTACAGTAGAACACACAGTTTTACCATTTAACAGTTTGTTCGCTCTAGATGATGAAAAACACTGGTCTATGTTTAGTTTCTTTACTCCTCCTTTAGTTTCTTTACTTTCATGTGTGAACAAGTCAATTATGAGAAACTTCACACTTTGAGTTGATGAGACGTAATGACACACGACCTCTCGACCTCTGGACTGAACGACGGCGTAAACGAGCTCCTCCCACACGACGTTTATATAAAGAGAAGCCACGCCAGTTATTTACGTCCTTGGGAACATCTTGACTATTGGCGCTTTGTCTTAAAGGCGTAATATGTCGTTTTGCTTGTTGAATTTGCCGTCTGCTCTCCTGGGTCGCAGCATGTTCCACGGTTTTTATAATATTCCACAGTGTGACATTAAACCCATCAGACACATTCTACCATAAAAACACCTGTAATTGAATTCACGTGAGATGGATGGAATGTGTGCCACGCTGCGAACGATTCCACGCAAAACAATTACACTTCTATGGAAACCAGCGTGCAGCAGACCCCCCACCTGAAAAGTTCCACAGTGCACCTTTATGCTCCGGCGATGTGTTTTTACAGTAATCTGAATCCTCTCTGTCACAGGTAAGTGCTGTATTTTGAAGCCGTGTTTATTTGTTTTGAGTAAACACGAGCTTCCTCCGCACGCCGCTCGTCTTAATTGGATCCTTTTGCTTCTGGAGGGTAGAATTTGCAAACATTTACCTGAAAACATCCTCCAAATAAACTAAAATGTGTTGTAAAAAATAAAATGTGAATTCTCCAGAGGCAGGATCCGCAGTCGTCTCTCCTCCTCAGTGACTGCATGAATAAATAAATCCATCTATTTCTATCTCCTACACTTCTTTTTTTATAAAACTGCCATGTTTATTTATACGTGTCTAAATAGTATTTCCAAAAAGTTGACATAGCGTTTCTTTTGAATGCTAAAAATATCGAAGTAGCAGTGAACTGGAATCAATATCCAAGACGTCAAACTGACTTGACCTTAACCCCGTTTTGTAATTATTCAGTTAAAGCTTCACTATGTACTGTATTTTCTGGACGATAAGTGTCACTTTGTTCACAGTTTGTCGTTGGTGCGACTTATACTCAGATGTGACTTTTATGTGAAATGATTCAAATCTATAAAGTCACATGTTGGTTCTTGTCACAGTGACAGTCGTGCGAGGGGCTCTAGACTTGGACCAGTATCTACTCCTCCTGAACCACTCAACATTTAAAATATCAACATTACACTCATTTAAAAGACAAAGACAAACACTGAACGCTTCATCTTCCTCTGGAGTTGGTGGATTTGTTCAGAATCGACACCGAGGATGAAGAATTCAGTGGATTTATTTATTTGGAGTGAGATCCAGAGTAAACTTGTTGCTTGTTTTTGTGTTTGTAATACCTATAAGAACATTTACCTGACTCATTTTCTTTGTGTTTCATATAGAATTTCCCTCTTATTTATTTCCCCTTCATTTATAAAACCATAAAGGTGATAATTTTTCATTTGGTACAATATTTTAAATGTTTAGTTTATCATAAGTTTAGTTTAAGTTCGTGAAAACTACTTCCTGTTTCCGGTTCAGTCTTTTCCACTAATGTGACGTCTGACCTGACAGAGACTATTTAAGAAACAAGTGAAAAGTAAAATATAAAGTTTTGTGTTCAGTGGTTTGTTTATTCACAGGACAAAGTGTTGTGTGTATTTTCTGTGCGTTTATGTGCAGTTTTGTGCGTATATGTGATATGAGCCAGACTTTGTGTTATATTTGATGTGTTTGTTCTACGGTGTGAACTGTGAGGAAGTAAGACTACAGTGAACATCAGTGGAAAGAACTCTGTGTCTGCATATGTTACGTTAGCGTAGTGAGTCTGATTAACTATTAATATCTTACGTAAACACACCGGACAGTTCGTTGTCTGTGTTACTTTAGCGTTACGTGCTTATGGCGTCATTATAACTCGCATTTAAAGATAAAATGTCTGTTCTTGGTCTAGGATTTTGTAAAATAAATTTCCTCCAAAAATGCAACTTATATATATTTTTTCTTTATTATTATGCATTTTTCTCCGGTGCAGCTTATACTCCAGAGCGTCGTATAGTCCGGGAAATACGGTAACTTTTCCAGTTTGGCTCCGCCCCCTGCTTATTGTACTATATTGTGCTGTCTTGATTCAAAATATACCTTGGAACACGTGCTTTCTTACAGTAGACGGGCTCACCTCTTCACAGATCTGACCTGTAACCTCGGCCGTGCTGCGTCATCTCTTTGTCTTCGTGGCGATAGATAAGTTTAATGCCACAGTGGAACATTTAGGGCAAAGCAAAAACAGAGATTCCCACAGAAAAGTTACAGTTTTAAATAATTTCACAGTAGAAAATAACCATAGTTCATCCATTTCAGACCAGCTGTTCCTCCAAAAATCTCATCCTTTGTTGAAGCAAATCTGCATCTTTATTTTACGCTGAAGAGCTTTACGCCTTATCACTTAATTCAGTTAGTTGTAGGTCAAGATAATAATTAAACTGTGTATTTATTTAAATGAGTAATTATGAGCTCATTTTGCAGATTGTGGCTTTGTTTGTCGTGGGAACAGCCCCTGAGAGCTCTGGGATTTTCTGTATTATTTTGGGTCCCTGGCCTCTCTGTGGAATAAATTAGAATGACATTAGTACAACCACACACTCTGCCTCTCTGCGTGACTTTTATAATGTTCTTCAATTTTAGGATTCCACATGGATTAATAATGGCAGCTGTGAGTTTTGAAAAGCGTATTTACTTAACTCCAGAATGTGTTTGTGTGGCTCCGTTGGGACTGTAAAAGGCAGTTTTCTTAAATTAACTTCCAGACAAAGTATAATTTTGACAAGGTCTTCAGGTCAGACCTTGAACATGACCTCGCTCGTTTAAAGCTGTCGCTCCATCTCTGTTCTTTGGACTCGGCTCTTTGAGAGAATCGTTCTGGTCATGTTGATTATCGACTGTATTTTGTTCAGCTCTTCTTTTTGATGTAAGTTTTTACTGTGAAGAACTTTGAGTTATATGTCTGTGAAAAGCATTTTATAAATAATTTACTTTTGACAACCCTATAAATGTAAAGTATCAAAAATCACATCCTAATCGATACTAAAACTAGTATCAAAACTAGATACTCATTTGAGCAGGAATCGATACTGAAAATATCACATTTACAGAAATGAACTTTTCCTGATCGAACCGGGACTAAACTGGGACTAAACTGGGACTAAACTGGGACTAAACTGGGACTAAAGCAGGGACCAAACCGGGACTAAACCGGGACTAGACCGGGACTAGACCAGGACTAGACCGGGACTAGACCGGGACTAGACCGGGACTAGACCGGGACTAGACCGGGACTAGACCGGGACTAGACCAGGACTAAACATGGACTAAACCGGAACTAAAGCGGGACTAGACCGGGACTAGACCGGGACTAGACCGGGACTAGACCGGGACTAGACCGGGACTAGACCGGGACTAGACCGGGACTAGACCGGGACTAGACCGGGACTAGACCGGGACTAAACCAGGACTAAACCAGGACCAAACTGGACCATGGACCACTATGAGCCTGTTGGACACTGATTACACAGAGACTCGACACATGAGAATAAAACACAAAGTACAACATTTAATGCTGAAAATGACGTTCTGTCTAAATAAAAAGTGTTTTTTTCATCTTCTATTGGAATCAGCTTTGAGTATTGATTTTATTCCTTAGTGTCAAAACAGAGTTTGAAATTTTAGTGTTGAGACGACACTGAAAACTTGAGCTGAGAAATATTTTGTTTGCATTTTGTACAAGAAATGTCGACTATTTCATACATAATGGTGCAAGAAATTTGAGATAATTTACACAGTATATTCTGTGTATATTATCTGATTCTGATTCTATATTCTATATCTTTATTTGTCTTGTTTCAGATACTGTGGTGTTAGTCAGAGTAATTGTTTTTTCTTTGTAGTGTGTATTCTCAGTCTCTTTCAATCTTGTCTTATTTTGTGTTTTCATTTCGTATTTGTTATTTTAAGATGCTCATATAATATAATATAAAATGCCAGTGTAAGGCGGTGATCATGCATATTCACATTCTATGCATTTTCTCTGTCGTGTTGGATTGACATTTTGGGGCCATGTTTGGATTTAAATCGAGCGCACGGTGCTACATTTGTCAATAGTCAATATCATGAGGAAAAGTACATTTGGTTCCAGGAGTGATTGGTCTTACGGCGATGACAAGAAAACAGGATTTACTCCGGCTGCAGCCACAACTTCTTATTGGCTGTAAAGTTTGTACATCGCCTCTACATTTTTATTGGACTCTGTACCAAGTCTCAGAGCTAAACTTTTAAGCAACTGTATTTAATTTAATAACTATTTAACAGAAGTTTATTTGTGAAACAGAAATGTGCTAGAACTAAATGTGTGACATGATCGCTCTGTACCCTGGGCTGGTGTGAGTTTACTACATTTTTATTTATTTATTTTTAATCAGTTCTTTTTGCAGCTTTTTGAGTTTTGTACAAACAATAAACCTGATATTCAAAATGTACATATACATAACAGTACATTTTCAGTCATTAGAACGATTTGACGATGTGGGCTCTATATTTGAAACCTTTCTTAGACCAAACATGAGGTAAATGATATTTCATACAGTCTAACCAGTCCTAAACAAAAAAAAAACCTTGAGAATTTTAGTATTGTAATCACGTCACTAAACTTTCAAACTCAATTTTCATTCTAAGGTAAAAGCTCAATACTTTTGTGTCCACAGTTGTAATAAAACAGGCTTTGTCCGCACCAGAATATATATATTTTTAATGTTATTTTCACTTTAAAAGGTTTGCAGTGGCCCTCTCCAAACAGAGGCCAAGAGTTTTGCCATTTCAGTAACGCTAACAACAACTAGCATGCTAGCTGTGCAATTCCTGATTATCAGACAACAAACACTTTATTATTTGATGTAGACAGTGACTTATTTTGACCTGAAGATCTGATTATGCAATAGATCAGTTCTGGGGAAAGACACATTTTTGGCTGGAAAAAAAAAACAGATTTTAAATGTCAGATTTTGCCACATTTATCTTTTTTGTCAGTACTTGTCTACGTCTACATATGACATATGCAAAATATAATAATAATGCAAAATATAACAATAATGCAAAAATATAACAATAATGCAAAATATAACAATAATGCAAAATATAACAATAATGCATGGACACAGGATAATATCACGTCCCCACACTATATTATCTTGAGGGATAGAAATTATGTTCCCTGGAGATAATTATGTCGTTCTCTTGAGATAATATATTTATTTTCTTCTCCTTTCCATCGTCTGCAGGGCTCTGTACAAATCAATTCAATTCATTTATTTTTGTAACGCCCAAAATCACAACAACAGTTGTCTGAAGGGCGTTCATGTTTTGGTTGATGGGGGAAACCGGAGTACCCGGAGGAAACCCATCCAGACACGAAGAGAAACATGAAAAACTCCACACAGAAAGGCCTGGTGACCCGGGGATCCAAACAAACCCTCTTGCTGTGAGGCATGAGTGTTGCCTACACACAAAAACTAAAAATCAGTGTACACCCTTGATATTTCTTCCACAATCTTAAAAAGAAAAACGTGTCCGATTGCTCCTTTCGCTCCTTTATAAAGAGGATTGTGAATGTCTTGTGCTGAGGTGTTGGTGTTTGTTGTTTTGGCTCGTCGTTGTGGAGCGCACTCATCACTGCTCCCTGACAGCTCTGTGGATTTGAGCAGCTGCTGCAGAGGCTCAGATAACACTAAAAAGTACTTTACCTCCAAAATATGCTTCATTTGTTCTTGTTTTATGTATATTTTGTTTGCCTTTTTACTCACGTCTTCATAGAGGAATTAGCATGCAGATAACCAAAGCCCGTTTTAAACAAGTTTGTCTGAACAAAGTTAATCACCTTAAAGCAGCAGTCATCATTTATGTAATTACACACCTATTCTGTACAGACCCTGTGTTTGTGGCAATTTGAGGTGACATGTAATTGTTTTGTTTAATTTGTTTCGAACAAAACGCATAAAAGAAAACTGAAAAATAAATAGCAGGCAGCATTAGTGTTTTTTTTATGTCATTGTTCAAACATAAAAGCTTAATGTTTTCTGGCTGTTTGTAATTACAGTTTCCTCACTAATATTGCATCATTTATTAAGTTGTTAAAGTTAAAATCAGGTTTATTCAAGTAATTCCAACAAACAGGTGACCATTTTAAAAGCCAAACAGATTTTTACGTCTTAAAAATGTGGAAAAAAAAACAAAAAACAGACCTAGTTCATTTTAAACAGACTTTATTCATTCAGAGCATCTTAATTATTCACAGTGATGACTTTATAAGCACTTTTCACCATTTTCACAGACCAGAGTGGAGTTTTCCATCATAGTAACAACAACTAGCATGCTAATCGAGTAGAAAAGACGACACATTTTGACCTGTTGGCATGAAAATATAATATACAAACAATATAGACAAAAATATATACACAAAATATTCATGATTGTCCAAAATAAATGTCTAATGTTAAACTGGAGATGTTATTGTTTTGCCTGAAATGTTCCTTAGTGTGGCATTAAACAGAGATAGTTTCATTGTTCCAAGCAGTTTATGTTTTTAATGCACTTATATTTGTACAACTCAAAGTTTTTAATAATTGTTTTCTTTTTGAAATTTAAATTCTTTGCGATAATTATTTTTATAACTAGGTCTTGTTCGTGACACAGAAAAACTGTTGTGGAATTTCTAATTGTAAAAACCTTAGAAATATGAAATGACAAAGAAGTCGTCTTGGATCAAAAATCTGGTTTATTGAATCAGTTGTGCACAATCACAGCTGTTGATTTAGGGTAAAGACGGCCATAAGAGACGTTTATCTTTATTTAAAAAATCTCCACACGACGGCAAAAACAACTGCGACTAAGTACCAGGAGAAGTCAGATTAAACTAATGATGGACTCCCAAATGTTGTGTTTGCGCTCGGTCTTTACTCTGTGCTGTTGTGCAAATCCAATCCACTTTATTTATACGACACATTTAATAAACAGAAGAGTTTCCAAAGTGCTGCACAATATAAAATACAATGACATTATGAAACAAAGCTCTATTTAAGTCCAGTCTTCATTAAGCCAATCAGACGAGTAAAACCAAACAAGAGCAAAACATATCAATAAATGAAAGTGTAAAATCATAAAAGTGAGTAAAAGTCACACGGTCTCACGTCTTTAGACCTTCACACAGACCTGTTGTGCTCGTGTCTGCTCTGTCGTTATAATCTCTGACATCCGTGGCTCATTTTGTTAGAATTTACACATTTTAAATCACATCTTTCATATTCATCTAAAACTCAGGCCAAATCTGGGCCGTGGTGTAATTATATTTGGCCCGTGAGATCATATAAAACGTGCACTAGAGCTGGTATATATCGTATGTACCATTAATACTACACATCCCAGAATGCTTTGCTCGTACGGTGGCGTGTAGTCGAGATCGGCGAGTGCCTCATTTTCTGTTGAGACTCATTAGCGACTGAGCTCCTGGTCAACTCGGCCAAATTCATTACTCCAGAGAGGCACATCATTTATTTTCTTTATCTTTTATCCTTTTATCTTTTATTTCAAATTTAATTTCTCCCTGTTTGTAATATCAAGTTTTGAATTTGTGTTTAAGCAAAACTAAAGTTTGTTTCTGTGTGAAAAGGTTAAACGTCTCACATCAGGTGCAGTCAATTTTTCAATAAATATTGAGTTTGGCCCAAGAGTTTTTTAAATTTTCACCCCCTGTGAATTTGAGTTTGATTCCCCTGATTTAAAATGACATGATAAAAGAAACGAGTCCACTGACGTCTGCGTTAGAAAACTGTCCAATGGGAGCTGACGGCGCCCCCTGAAAATAAGTGATGAAACATCGGTCAAACGTGTGCGAATCTCTCCAAAAAAACTCAGAAAAGTTAAAAGTTGACGTTAAAACAGATTCAACAAATCCCATCTAAATCCTAATAAAATAATGAGTCGACTAAAACACCATCAACTGGACTAACTGACCACGGCTGTATCTCTGACCTTTTGTCCTTATTTGTCGTTGCAGAACTCGGGCATTGAAAAGGCGTTCCTGTTCGACGTGGTCAGTAAGATTTACATTGCGACGGACAGCAGCCCCGTGGACATGCAGACCTACGAGCTCTGCTGCGACATGATCGACGTGGTCATCGACATCTCCTGCATCTACGGGTGAGAACGGCACCAAAACGCTCCGTCTGTGGGCTCCTGCGGCGGGAATTAGACATGAGCCCCCCAAATGCCACAAAACACACAAAGAAACACACAAAGTAACACACACAGTACACAAACACACAATGAAACACACACAAACTACACACACAGTACACACACCGCGTCCGGTCTCACGCAGCTTTATTTGACTGGGTAAATGTCACAAGAATTAGTGCCGTTAGATGAACCAAACTGATAAACAAAGACACACCTGAGATGGAAAAACTTTCATTTAAAGACAGATTCAAAGTCTATAAAGTGTATTATTACAACCACAACAAAAGTATTTTATTGCTTACATTATAAACACAAACATTTACTTACCTTTTTAAGCTTTAACATTTATTAAATCAGTCGACGTTTACGAGTCGTCCACAGAATATGGATGAAAAGGCAGGAGACAGTGGGAGTTTGAGCTCACAGAGACATGAGGGACACTTTTGTTTGTCCTTAAATGACCCTGTAGTGTGTCATGACCAAACACAGACGTGCGTTTATCAGGTCATTATGTGAAATATCTAGACGTTGTACTGATGTTCTAGTTTGACCAGTGTACGATTTGACCTGAAAACACTCATGATTATTCTGTTCTCTCATGAGTATTTCTGTTATGTCTTAACTCGAGATAGACCAGTGTGTGTATGTGTGTATGTGCTGGGGATGTATTGGTCATGTACTGTGTATATCTGGACTGTCCTGCAGTGCAGAGGTGTTGGTCAGATTTGGAGAGGTGAAAATGTGCGGGGGCCTGATCATTCTTGAAACCATTAATATTAAATGCAAATGAACTGTTTAATTATTTTGTGCTTTTTATTGCAAATGGTTTTCACCTTTTCAAAACTAAATGAATGATACACAGATTATAAATATGAAATAGTGAACATTTAACATTTTGATAATCACAATAAAATAAATTCACTGAGATTTTAGAATTTATTCACCTCAGAAGGAAACAAATAAAACAAATAAAACAAATAACCTGCATTAATGTGAAACTGAGATCTGGACTGTGGTAAACAGGCCAGGTCTCTCTCAAAGACAGTGGTGTGGATGCACAAAACATCACAAAACGTCATGCAAATATGACACATGGTTAAAGTTCATAACTGAGATTTTTTTCTCACACAAATATGTCAAACCAAACAAACTCCGCACCCCCGACCGGACTTTGGGTTTGTCTGTTCATGTGTAACAGTCGTCTGCTTCAAATCTACAGCTTTAGAATCATCAGGAGGTGCATCTTTAACAAGTATAAGACACATGGACCAAACCAGGACTAAACCAGGACTGAACCAGGACCGAACCAGGACTGAACCAGGACCGAACCAGGACTGAACCAGGACTGAACCAGGACTGAACCAGGACTAAACCAGGACTGAACAGGACTATGGACCACTATAGACCTACTGGAGCCTGAGGATTACACAGATATAAGGCCATGTGACGGGTAATATAAATATAAATATAGTAATATAAAAGAAGTTTAATGTTGAAAATGACTTTCTACTGTCTAAAAAAAGTGTGTTTTTTTTCATTATCATTGTGGCATCAGGACTGCAGCTCCTCCAACCACCACGATCACTCTTTTTATGCACTTTTTTATTGCAGTAATATCTTTTCTAAAGTGAAGTTTGTTCACTGGACACAGCAGAAGTGAAAGTGTTTGACTCTGACTGCTTCATTAGCTGTAATTATATTCTGTTATGTTAATGATGGAATCTTCTTCTGCCTTTCACTGTATATTTAAACTTCAAATTAGAAACAGATTTCACTTTATTCGGTCTCTCCAGGACGCCTTTTGAATCCTGACCCCCACATTTATAACTCACTCATGTGGACGGAGGGCGCACGCTGCGAACTGACACTCACCAGTTTATTAAACATTTATTATTGGGCGGCGACTTTGTTCATGAGAATCCAAATGTCTTCACTGATGAAACCAATTTCCATTTACTCTGCCATTAAGCACAGAAAGCCATCTCCGTCTCTGTAGGGTGCATTGACTTTGGAGAGCCCAGCTGGAGTGAGTCAGCTCTATCTACTGACGAAAAGTGCTGATGTATTTAGCTCCTCGCTCCTCTGCTAACGTCCTGCTATGGAACATCCCCGTTAAGTCCCAGGGCATCCCAATTAAAAACACCCCACTGAGAGAAAACGGCTAAAAATGATCCGAGCGCTGCCAGCCGTGGTTAAGGTTCCCCCTCGGCCTCGTTCCTAAACTGTATTTTGGTTCACTAACTGTTTACACCGTGAAATTTACATCAGATTTAAAAGAAGCGAGCGCCTATATCTTTTTTATCATTATTAACAAGACAAGAAAGTAGCTTCTCTGAACTAAACCGACGCCTTTGTACAGCAGCAGTAACAAACATAGATCGTAAAAACACAGACTCGCAGTATACAACGGGGAGCTGTAAAAATGATGCACAAGTTCCCTCAAGCAGAGATAAGCAATGTGTCCACAGCAGGTATAAACTAACGAGGTCCTGTCTGCAGCCGCGCAGGAGGAAGACACAACAAGACACAAAAACTCATCTGGATTACACTCAAGTTTGGGGATTTTGTGGCTGAAAATCGATATTTCCAGGTGCTATCACTGATGATCACTGCGTTAAAAATGTAAAAACAGTTCATCTAGTTCACCTTATGTTCTCCGAGTGTGATAATTTTTGACAACGTGGAGTCTAGGATCGATTTCAGATCAGAGTTTTGCCGTCACGGTCATAGTCTGTGAATATAAATCGATGTTGCTAACCTGCTAGCCGCGTGTTACAAACAGGAAGTGATCACGGGCACACTTCCTGCTCTGGTTCCAATTCACTTTCGACACTACCTGGCAACAAACAAAGTCGCCGCCTGGATTTAACTAAGCAAATAAGTACGAGTCAGGTCTAGGTTCAGCAGAATGAGGTCAGCTGACACCTGAATAAACTGAATGACCAGGTTATTCTGTCAGTGGATTTTTGGGCATATTCCAAGATGACGATGCAGGATGGATGGAAATAAATCTGTGACGTTGGAGAAGAGAAATCGAAACAACGACACAGCGAATGTGACGTAATCAAAGATAAAGGAACAAACAAATATTCCCCTCTCTCTGTCTCTGCTTCTTCAGACTCATTCTGGTCTTAAATGTTCGTATTAACCCTCTACATGATCCTGGGGTTTTTATTTCACTATTGTGTCTGTAAATCAAAATATGAACATTAATAACAGACAAATCAGGTCCTTCTTTCCCCGAGGTCGCTCCTGTTACCGTTAACAACAGGTTTGATTGACAGTGTTGCTAAGCGTCCACTCCCTGTTAAAAGGGGCGTGACCTTCAAACATCCTCGCTCCTGATTGGCTCTTTGGTTGCTATGATACTCATGGTCGGAATTCTAAATATGGAATTTGGTCCAAAATCACCGCTATAACTGCTCAGTCACTTCTTCATACAGTCTGTGGTCACGGTAAAGCAAACGACTAGCATGCGGATTGGCACTTCCTGATTAATGGAGGATTAAATGTTTTATGATTAGACATAATGGAGTGGACATATTTTGACCTCAAGGGAGAAAACAAATCTTGCTCAAATACTTGGAATACACGAGTTTAAAATCCAAAGCCGTAAGTTTAGTCGTACTTTGTTTTAACGCCTCCGTTAAAAACAAACGTACAGGACGGGCAGACGAGTCCTTGAATCATTTCTCCACTTTCATTGCTGAACAGATTAAACTATCATAAAGTTGGATTAAAAGCTTTTCAGGCGAAACTTTAAAACCGTGCGTGGGATTGGTCTGTGACGCTAATGTAAGATCAAGGTTTTAAACGCACAGAATCTACGGGTTTAACGAGAGCCAACTTAAAACAAGAGGATGTGCATGATATTAGAACTGTGCAATACGAGATAAAAGGTGATATTCAACGGTTTGTTCAGTATTACAACATTTCTTTTTCAATATGTCAGTGTAATCCCGCCGTTATCCCGCCGTTATCCCAGAGTCGTCCAAGTTTCAGAAAGTGGTGAATAGTTTTTCAGTTGTTGTTGACTTTTTGAAATCCTCTTGTATTTGTGCACTTTACTGTCCCTTTGGGGAAATGTGTCCTCTGAATGTGTTCCATCTTTCAACCGGAGCCTCAGGAGGATCACCTGACAGAGCGGTGGGCGAGCGCGCTCAAATAAACCAACAAAAAATGTAAAATGAGCTGTGTCCAAATCAGAACTCACTGAAACAGGCTACGGTCTATAGATCAAATTAAGACGAGATTCAAACTTTACTGCAGCTGATTTCACTGTTTGTCTGGAATGTTCCGCTGTGTGGTATTAAACTTATCTGTCATATGAAGATTTGCAGACGACCCCACCCGAGTTACTGGTCGGATCTGCGGAAAGGCGTGCCCGCTCACAGTAAGAGTGTGTGGATTTACAGGTTTTTTTTTAGCATTATTATAAATGCCTGGAATACCATAAATGCAAGATGTATTTATAATGCCTTGCTGTGGAACTTTCCCATTTCCCAGAAGGTGGCGCCGTTCACCAGGAGTGTTTCATAGTGTGACTTAGTGCAGTCACGATACTAAGATTTTAAAAGGAATAGACTTGACGTTCGATACTGAGTCTGATCCAGCAGAGATAATAGAATGTGATTTATGATCATTAAATGGTTTGACTTTTTTTATTCCCATTCGATTCTGATTTATACCTTTGTAATCAGTGTCCAGTACGTTCATAGTGGTCCATGGTCCTGGTTTAGTCCTGTTTTAGTCCTGGTTTAGTCCTGTTTTAGTCCTGGTTTAGTCCTGTTTTAGTCCTGTTTTAGTCCTGGTTTAGTCCTGGTTTAGTCCTGGTTTAGTCCTGTTTTAGTCCTGTTTTAGTCCTGGTTTAGTCCTGGTTTAGTCCTGGTTTAGTCCTGGTTTCGTCCTGGTTTAGTCCTGGTTTAGTCCTGTTTTATTCCTGGTTTTGTCCTGGTTTTGTCCTGGTTTTGTCCTGGTTTTGTCCTGGTTCAGTCCTGGTTTAGTCCTGTTTTAGTCCTGGTTTCGTCCTGGTTTCGTCCTGGTTTTGTCCTGGTTTTGTCCTGGTTTTGTCCTGGTTTTGTCCTGGTTCAGTCCTGGTTCGGTCCTGGTTTAGTCCTGGTTTAGTCCTGGTTTAGTCCTGGTTTCATCCTGGTTTAGTCCTGGTTTCGTCCTGTTTTAGTCCCGTTTAGTCCTGGTTCAGTCCTGGTTTAGTCCTGGTTTCGTCCTGTTTTAGTCCTGGTTTCGTCCTGGTTCAGTCCTGGTTTAGTCCTGGTTCAGTCCTGGTTCAGTCCTGGTTCAGTCCTGGTCTGTGTCTTGTTCTGATCAGGATCATCATAAACTGATTCAGTAAAGGTTCATTTCTGTCCTGTAAATGTGACTTTTTTAGTATCGATTCCTGCTCAAATGAGTATCTAGTTTTAGTATCGATAAGTATCAGATTCTCAGTACTTTTAACATCCCCAGAGCGACTTTCATTTAGTCTCCGAGTATAAAACGAGCTTTGTAAGTCTTATTAAAGTAGATTAAGTTCTCGTCGTTTGGGTTTAAGTCAGATGATTGTACTGTACAGACTTAATCCTGTGTTTATTAAGACGAGCTACTCTCAAGGTCGGGATTTCAGCGAACGACAAACGAGCGGCAGAGGACGTAGGTAATGTAAAGTAAACATGAGCGCCCCCTGTCTTTTGATCCCTGCGCAGATGTGAGTCCTTCTGCACTGTCTCCGCTCTCACTTCAATTATCGCTCCAGCTGGGACCGTAATGAGCTCCTAATCTGAGGCAGAACACCACTGCACGGGCAAGTCTGAGATTACAGGCCCCGAAGTGAAAATGGCACAGGGTTTAACCTCCATTATCACGTGAAATCTGCTGAGAGCTCCTCACTCTATCTCCACCAATTTACATCAGAGTCTGTGCTCGTGTCTCTGCTGTGGAACCAGGCTTTTTAACTCACACTTTAAAAGAGTAACCCAATATTTTCAACAGTAAAACTATTCAAAAATGAGTGAGTGTAATCTTACATTTGTCCAGGAGTCAAAAAAATAGTTTGAGAGGTGATCATCTGGACAGTGTTTTTGAAATAAGATAAGAGATAAGATATGCCTTTATGTTAAATACAGTTGTCCTTCACTATATCGCAGTTCTCCTTTTGCAATCTCGATGTTTTGCAGATTTTTTTAATGCAATTTTTCATGCTTCTTCTTCCACTGTATGAACGTGCATTGTGTCGTGCGTCCTGATTGGCTGTTGGACTGTAGACCATTGTGTCGTGCGTCCTGATTGGCTGTTGGACTGTAGACCATTGTGTCGTGCGTCCTGATTGGCTGTTGGACTGTAGACCATTGTGTCGTGCGTCCTGATTGGCTGTTGGACTGTAGACCATTGTGTCGTGCGTCCTGATTGGCTGTTGGACTGTAGACCATTGTGTCGTGCGTCCTGATTGGCTGTTGGACTGTAGACCATTGTGTCGTGCGTCCTGATTGGCTGTTGGACTGTAGACCATTGTGTCGTGCGTCCTGATTGGCTGTTGGACTGTAGACCATTGTGTCGTGCGTCCTGATTGGCTGTTGGACTGTAGACCATTGTCCATCAGTCTCCTCCGTGCCGTGTCTCCTGTCCAGTACAGAATGTGTTCAGACAAATTTACATAAACGTTGGATCTCAGTGTGACTCTGAAGTGCTGTACGTTTGCAATTTGTTTTCTCCCCGACAAAACCCACAATGTCGATGAAACGTTCTGCACCGACAAAGACGCCTACGAAGGTTTGAACTTTGAGAGAGTTTAAACGAGAGAGAAATGTGAGAAAATGTTAACGCCTGTGTGAGAAAAGTGTATAAAGTGTGTGGTGAGGGGTTTTACAGACAAAAACAGAGAGAATAATGTAAAAAATAAAGCTGATACTTCGTGGATTTCATCTATTGTGGGTTATTTTTAGAACATAACCCCTGAGATAAACGCAGGACCAGTGTATATAAACACTGCCTGGCTAAAAAAAAGTTGCCACCAAAAATTAAAAAAGGTCACACTCTAATATTTGCTTGTTCCGCCTTTAGCTTTGATTAGCACAGACTGTTGCTGAACATAGACCTGACTCGTACCTATAGGCTTTTTTCTTCATTAAATCCAGGTTTCGACTTCTTTTTTTTTTTAGGTCAGGCAGTGTATATGTAGATTTCTTTTCTTTTAAATATTTTTGAAATAATAATAAAAATAAAAAAAACTCAGTGGGATGACTCCTTTTTGACCACAACCTCAAAAAATAGTTTTACTGAAATAGAAGTAACAAGACTAAGAAATAACTCGACATAAACAATTTGAAGTTAATGTAACTGATCAAACATTAAATAATCCTCAGAATCTGGTGTTTTCAAAGGATAAACAAAACGAGAAAAGCAAAATCATCTGAAGGAGAAGAAATGCAAATGTTTAAATGTCAACATAAAACTTCTGTCAGTCGTGGAGTCAGTGTGGAGGGACATGACGGAGAATAAAACAACAGACTTAAGAGTTTGAACCAGGACCAGCTCTTATTGTATCTGTTTATCTCAAATGACAATGAAATTATGAATCGTTATCGGGGGCGTGTGGTCGGGGAAATCAAAGTGGCGCTTATGCAATAAAATATAAATCATCACGTGTCAAAGGTGCAGTTAAATAATCCCGTTTCCCCTGACGTCTGTGTGATGCTCTTAAGACACAAAATGTACATCTGCTTCATGTGTCGCTCATGGTTTCTACATCCAAACTGAAATGATATAAACAAACAAAAAGCACTGACCTGTTTGTCCAGACAGGGTCAAACACAGCCCAGAATAAACTAATATGAATAAACTAAAGGTCTGAGCTTCTCTGATTTGACTCCAAACGGCTCATGATGCGTTTAATGTCAGTAAAAATAAATATACTAATTTGCTGTTTGTATAAATAGTGGCGTTATTAAATTGTCATCGAATAAATATTGATGTCCACCCAAAGTCTGTTTGTCCAACCGTAAAAGTCACAGTGATGTATTTCACTTTGTTTACACTTTACAACTGCTCTGACTTCAGTCACACAAAGTTCTTTTACTGATTCTGTTCCTGTTTATGGTGGAAAAGGCACTGGACGCCTCGAGTCGGGCGCCTCTAGAGGTTTGTGAGTGGATATATTAGCCCCTGCGTTGAGAGCACTCACATACCTCAGGAGCAGGGGCCTCAGACTCAGGGCCCGTGGGCCGATTCGCCAAGTATACAGGAAAAGAATGAGGAAGAACTTATGAGTTAAACACAAAAAAACTAGAAAATTGAGGAACACAGGGGGGAAAGTGCCTAAAAGTGCCCAAACCTAACACTGCCAAGCGGGACATTATACATAAATACACCTGTATAAATGTGTATAACTGTACATATATTTACACACACATGAATGGCACTCTCTCTCTCTCTCTCTCTCTGACAAAATAAATCAAAGTGATTGGATAAAAGAAAAGTCAGGAGCTCAGTGTGTCGTGTCTGCAGTCACACACACACCTGTCCATCAGCAATAACAGTCCTCGGTAAACCGGACCAATTATAGGGTGGGTTTGACCCACAAACCCACGGTGTGACCGTGGTCACCACTTGCACAGTTCAAAGTGCCGTTCGAAGTACCCGGCCAATGAAGGGGACTCCCCAGTGTACCCGCCTTTGTGTTGAAATGGGACACCGAGCGAACTTCGACCTCTGTCTGTGCTTACGTAACGTATTTTACGTGACGTCGCTGAAATAATTTGTTTTTATTTTTTAACTATTTATTATTTAATAGAAGAAGAGTCAAGGTGTCGCCGTCGCAGCCGTTTATTTCTGTTGTGAAGTTACGCACGCACTTAAATGCACCGTTCGAAGTGCCGTTCGAACGGTGCTTTTTTTTTTTTACTGCATTTTCTGTGGAAAACCTAATATGGCCCAGCCTCAGCCAAACTCTGCCTCCAGCGGCCCCCAGGTAAACTGAGTTTGAGACCCCTGCTCTAGAGGTATGAAGCCTCCGTTATCGACTTTTGTATAAAAATAGTTGCAATTTATCCTCCAACATGTGCTAATTTAAATGTGTTTATTTATCCCATTTGGACTCTGGTGTGTTTTAAGTTGTTAGAAGATGTTGTTGTATGTTCAGGTCTGTTTTTGAGGAGGAAACCGCGTTAGGAGTTGTGTTTTGTTTCATTCACATGTTTGAGTCACACTTTATTATTCGTCTGTCACATCTACAAAGATCAAAAGGCTCTGTTCCACCTTGTGATGTCGTCAAGTGGTAGTTTTCAAATTAACAGCTCATTTTACCTTTAGTTCTGTCGAGATAAGAGACAACTCCAGGACTGAAATGATCCAAATGATTCTAGTGAAGGTGTGTGGAGTTTAAAAACACAGTGGAGCACTTCCTGTATCACCACATGATGACATCACAAGGTGGAACAGAGCGTTTTCAGTTTGAGAGAAAAACTCAGCCTAAATCTGCAGGTTTGTGTGTTAAACATGTGAGAATGAAACAAAAACTCCAGGTCTGTTTGTGATGAGGAAACATTAGCACAGATCAGAAATCAGTGTAATCCATTTATTTAGTTTGTTTGGTGAAATATTTACAGTTTAATTTAATTCTTTCACACGTGCAGAACTTTTTGCCTAGAATAGCTCAGAGTTTTGTGTAAATGTCAAGCTTTGGTTTGACATTTTGAGGTGTATAAACCAAATCCACTTCACAAAGTCCATTCTGTCGTGGATCTTTTAATTACAACAGTTTGAAAACACTGACAAATCGGACTCACAGACGATCCCGGCTCCTCCGCATCTCAGGGAAAGGTTTTGTTTATTCTGGGCTCCGTCTTGAATCTTGACTCTAGAAGAAACTCAAATCTCGCCGAGGTTTGTCTAACGAGCCCAAAGTCGAGTCTGAACACAGAAAGTTTATGTGAGGGGCTTTGATGGTCCCCCCCCGAAGATTCCAGAAGTTTGTGAGTGATTTTTCCTCATTTCTTTGCTCAGTCGCTGTTAACACATTCATCTAAAAATGGTTTGATAAATTAGGAACCAGCAGCTGCTTCGGTGCAGAGTTTATTTTCAACATTAATAAAATCCATTTAGGGATATTCTGGCTCGCTCCCAAACAGCTCGTCTTTGCCGCCAGCGTCGTCTGGTTGTTCCTCCTCCGCTCTCTTCTCCTCTTTCCTCTTCCTCCCTTCTCCTCTTCTCTTTCTCCTCCACTCCTCTCCCATCTCCTTTTCTCCTCTCTCTCCTCCCCCTTCTCTTTATCTCTCTCTACACTCCTCTCCTTTTTTCCTATCTTCTCTCATCTCTCCTCTTTTTCCTCCACTCCTCATCTCCTTTCTCCTCCTCTCTCCTCACTCATCTTCTCTCCTCTTCTATCTCCTTACATCTCTCCTCTTTCCTATTTTCTCTCCTTCTCTCCACCCCTCCTGTCATCTCTCCTCTCTTCACTCCTCTCCTCATTCTCTTTTTCCTAATTTCCTCTCCTCCTCTCTTCTCCCCTCTTCTCTTCTGCTCGTCCTCTCCCCATTTCTCCTCTGTCTCCTCTCCTCTCCCTTGTGGTGTCCTTTGGGGGACGCTCTGGGAACCATGTCTCTGGTCTGGGAACACCTCGGGGTCCCACCGGAGGAGCTGGAGGACATGTCTGGGGTGAGGGAAGTCTCTGTTTAGACTGCTGCCCCCACGACCCGGCCCCGGACATAAGCTCTGTGCACAACAGCGCCCCCAACCTCACTGAGCGTCACTACTTCCTGTGAGCGTCACCACTTCCTGTGAGCGTCACTACTTCCTGTGAGCGTCACCACTTCCTGTGAGCGTCACTACTTCCTGTTAGCGTCACTACTTCCTGTTAGCGTCACTACTTCCTGTTAGCGTCACTACTTCTTTCTCCAGTTTGGTTTCTCTGAGGGTTTTGCAGAGTCAGGATAAAATTCATAAATATTTAAAGATGAAACGGCAGACAGGGGAGTCACTGACAACATGTTAAACTCTACACAAATAAAATGAATACATGTTTGTGTCTCAATGCTAATGCTAATGCAAATTTTGAGACATAAATATTAAAACAAACTGAAGTTTTCTACATGTAAGAATAATTGGGTCATCTTTATTTTAATTAATTTAAATTTGAATAGGTTGTTTATTTTAGTTTTCTGATTTTAATAAAAGTGACCTTTAGCTTTGAGACACAGTGAGCTAGCTAGCATGCCGCTGTGCCCAGAGCCTATTAAGTGAACATGTCTTAAAGCCCCACTGTGTAACTTTCAAACCAAAATATGACATGTTTTCTCCTCTTTTTAAATCGCACTGAAAAACACAGATAAACATGAGGTCTGAGTGTGTGCGGGCTTGCCTCTCCATAGATCTGACTTGGCCTGGAGGAGGGGCTTCAGTGTTGCCACCCCCCCCCCCACCTCCCCCTCGCCCTGTGGCATTGTGGGACGGCAGAGGACGCATCTGTCTACACATACCAAAGTAAAAACATTTGAAAACATGTTGTTGCGTTTATTATTTGTACAGTTCTGAACGTCAAAAGCAGCGTCGAAACAGAGCGCGGCGTTTTCCCTCGATGTCATTACGGCGGGTGAAGTCCCTCGATGTCATTACGGCGGGTGAAGTCCCTCGATGTCATTACGGCGGGTTAAGTGCGGCGTGTGTTGACAGGGCGAGTGTTTGGAGCTTTTACAGAAATATAAATTCTGCCTGAGACGTCCCTGTAGCTGCAATTTACTCCAACCCAGGGGTCTGGACCCAGTGGAGCCACAAACTCTTTAAAAACAAGACTCTGCTAAGGTCACACTCCTCTCTCCTTCTCTCTCCTCCTCCTCCTCCTCCTCCTCCTCTCTTCTCTTCTCTTCCTTCTTTCCTCTACTCTCTCTCTTCTCTGCCCTTCCCTCCTCTCTCTCATCTCTCCCATCACTTCTCCTCCCCTCCTTCCTCTTCTCCTCCTGCTCTCTGCTCCACTCCACTCGTTCCCCTCCATTCCTCTTCCCTCTCCTCTCTCTTTCCCCTCTCCTCCACTCTTCTCTTCACTCTTCTTTTAATCCTTTCATCCCCTCCTCTCTCTCCTCCTCTCCTCTCCTCAGGTTATTCAGCAGACATGGCTGGTGCATCTGTGTTGTGGATCTTTCTTCCCCTCCTCTCCCCTCCTCTGTCCTCCTCTCTCTCCTCTCCCCTCCTCTCTCCTTTCTCTCCTCCTCTCTCTCTCCTCTCCCCTCCTCTCTCTCCTCTCTCTCCTCTTCCCTCCTCCTCTCCTCTCTCCTCTGTCCTCCTCTCTCTCCTCTCCCCTCCTCTCTCTCCTCTTCCCTCCTCCTCTCCTCAGGTTACGCCGCAGACCTGGCGTGTGTGTTAGGGATGGGGCACGTGTGTTGGGGTTCGGGCGTGTGTGTGTTGTGTATGTTGTGCGTGTTGTGCATGTGTTTGTGTGTGTATGTCGTGCGTGCGTGTTGTTGTGTGTGTGTTGCATGTGCGTGTTGTGTATGTTGTGCGTTTGTGTTGTGTGTGTGTGTTGTGTGTGTGTTGTGCGTGCGTGTTGTGTGTATGTCGTGCGTGTGTGTTTGTGTGTTGTGTGTGTGTCGTGCGTGTGTGTGTCGTGCGTGTGTGTTGTGCATGTGTGTGTGTATGTTGTGCGTGTGTGTGTCGTGCGTGCGTGTGTTTGTGTGTGTGCTGTGTGTGTTCGGGCGTGTGTGTTTGTGTGTTGTGTGTGTGTCTTGCGTGTGTGTTGTGCGTGTTGTGTGTATGTTGTGCGTGTGTGTGTTGTGTTTGTGCTGTGTGTGTGTTCGGGCGCGGGTTCAGTCGTGTTTCTGGGCAGCCTCATAAAGAAGCGAGTTTGTTTTCGGGGGCAGACTCCAAACTCCACACTAATAAAACCTCATCATGAGCTCGATGCAAAAAGAGCAGCTGTGTGAGGAAAAGAACTGAGGAAAAAGCCTCACTGTGGGATTTTTAGAACGAGGGGATTGAAAAAGGGTCAAATGTTTTCTTTTCTCTAAACAGGACTCCTGAGACCGTCCCCTGAGCATGTCCTTTCTCTGGGGCGTCCTCAGCTGCTCCTCTCCACGTGGAGGAGCAGCGGCTCTACTCCAAGCTCCTCCAGTGTGACTAAGCTCCTCCCCCTCTCTAAGGCAGGCCCCGCCCCCTGCAGAGGAAACTCATTTAACCCCTTGTGTCCTTTAGGTCCTTACCCCTTTCCCTCCTCACTCCTTTCCTCTCTCTCCACTTACTCCTCTCCTCTCCCTCTCTCCTGCTTTCCTCTCCTTTCTCCTCTGTCCTCACTCTACTGCTCTCTTCTCTCCTCATCTCTCTTCCCTTTCCTCTTTTCTCTTCTCTCTATCTCTCCATCCCTCTAAACTGGGTCTAAAGGTGAGAGAAGAAACAGACTGATCGTTAAATTAAAAGCTTTGCCTTTCAACTCGGCTTCACCTCAACAGACGCACGCACCGCTCCACCTGTCAATCACTCGCTCCGTCCTTCCTCACTCACTCCATCTTTCCTCTTTCACTTCATCCTTCTATCACTCGCTCCATCCTCTCCTTGCTTCATCTTTCCTTCACTCGTTCCTTCACTCGCTCCTTCACTCGCTCCATCTTTCCTCTTTCACTCCATCCTTCCATCACTCACTCCTTCACTCGCTCCATCCTTCCTCTTTCACTCCATCCTTCCATCACTCACTCCTTCACTCGCTCCATCCTTCCTCTTTCACTCCATCCTTCCCTCACTTGCTTCATCCTTCCATCACTCGCTCCATCCTCCTCTCAGTCGCTCCTTCACTCGCTCCATCCTTCTTTCGCTCCATCCTTCCCTCACTCGTTCCATCCTTCTTCTTTCACTCCATCCTTCCCTCACTTGCTTCATCCTTCCATCACTCGCTCCATCCTCCTCTGTCGCTCCTTCACTCGCTCCATCCTTCTTTCGCTCCATCCTTCCTTCACTCGCTCCATCCTCCTCTCAGTCGCTCCATCCTTCCCTCACTTGTTCCATCCTTCTTCTTTCACTCCATCCTTCCATCACCCACTCCATCCTCCTCTCAGTCGCTCCTTCACTCGCTCCATCCTTCTTTCGCTCCATCCTTCCCTCACTCGTTCCATCCTTCTTCTTTCACTCCATCCTTCCCTCACTTGCTTCATCCTTCCATCACTCGCTCCATCCTCCTCTCAGTCGCTCCTTCACTCGCTCCATCCTCCTCTCAGTCGCTCCATCCTTCCCTCACTCGTTCCATCCTTCTTCTTTCACTCCATCCTTCCATCACTCACTCCATCCTCCTCTCAGTCGCTCCTTCACTCGCTCCATCCTTCCTCTTTTACTCCGTCCTTCCTTCACTCGCTCCATCGTCTTGACCTCCTCCACTTGAGGCAGACCTCTCCTCCCGCTCTCCTCCCGCCTGCAGAGGGCGCCGCCTTTGTCCAGTTCAAGTGCAGCTTTAATATCAAAATGTAAAGTTGTGAATAATAAGACGTGATTCTCGTCTGAAGATTTAACGCAGGTCAGAAAGTTTCACCTCGACACAAACTCAAAGTCAATAATAATAATTCACTGAGTCTGTTTCTCCTCAGGATCAGAGAAGAACAAAAACCAGGAAGTTTTTACCAACGTGTGTTTTTCTGTCTCTGCTTTACAGACACAATAAGTGCTGTGGTTTTTAAATACGCAACAAAAAACAACAGTGTAATAGATGATTATTCTACTGAAATAATCCATATACAGTAGATCCTGGGTGCGGGGGTCACGTTCTAAAAATAACCCGCAATAGTCGTCATCTTTATTTTTTACATTATTCTCTCTGTTTTTGTCTGTAAAACCCCTCACCACACACTTTATACACTTTTCTCACACAGGCGTTAACATTTTCTCACATTTCTCTCTCGTTTAAACTCTCTCAAAGTTCAAACCTTCGTAGGCGTCTTTGTCGGTGCAGAACGTTTCATCGACATTGTGGGTTTTGTCGGGGAGAAAACAAATTGCAAACGTACAGCACTTCAGAGTCACACTGAGATCTAACGTTTATGTAAATTTGTGTGAAACTCCGGGACGAGTGCAGTGTGTGATCTCGATGACGGTGATTCGCTGCAGAGACATTTTGCTCTTTCACTCGTGACCGGAGCAAAGATGGAGACAGTTTTTTTAAATGGACCTTTAGTCGTGGATAAGTGTCTTTCTGTCGCACATGGGCCGGACTTTGTGTCTATAATAACGCCGCTTTCGAGTGCGAGTTGGACAGTACGGATGGGAGGTTTGTCCTAGGACGGAGCTCGTCCACTGACCTGTGCGTTCATGGGCTTTTGCTCGAATGGTGTTTTGCGACTCACTCTTTTGAGCAGAAACTATTTCAGACGTTTTTCTCCCGTCGTTCTCTCGAGCTTAAAGTTCACTCGATGCAAAACGTCTCAGAGTTTCTCCCATAAAACTCCACAGTCAGATCTCAGAGACTACGCAAGGCCGAGTCTGGTTTGTTCTCGGGCGGAGGCTGTTGGAAATACCAGATGGCGCAGATGCGGATCTACTGCACACTGTCATTGTGTCCTTAGGCAAGACACCCGCTGCTCATCGTAGGCGGGATTTCCATTTGGAGTTCGCCAATTTATCATCCAGGACCCATTTCTGCGTCTTAAACGACACGCTGCGGCGCTGATGCAACTTCTTCTCAGAAAGTTACCGCCGCCCTTGAATAAAATAGTTGTAAATTAATAAATAAATATAAAATGAAAAGATAATAAATAAATACGTATAGAATAAATGGGACGTCTGTGATCCATTTTAAATAAGTGAATTCAATGTTTTACTGCACAAAAATTGCCACTGGCTGTAATTTCCACATAATTTAGTATTCTGATGCAAGACGGAAGACTTTTTGGTAAAATGTGTCCTTTGAACGCTCGTTTCATCATCATAAAGAAAAAGAAAATAAATAAAAAATACAAAAAACAGACCAAGAGAATAATTTAAAACAAAGTAATGTACAAAGCGGCGCCTGCACCTGACTTTAAATATGTTTTTGCTCATATGACTTTGTGCCTTTTTCTGTCCTGAATAATATTACGAGGTTGTAGACATCACTGTATGAAATTACTGAAAACATATGGTGACGGCGCCCCCCTCTGGCCAGGAGCTTGACCCTTGTGTGTTTGTTTACGCGAGCGGCTGAGTCACTGAAGAGACCGCAGCTGGGAGCTTTTCCAAACTAGGCCGCACTTCGCCCGGAGTCAGTGTGAATATTTAACCTGTCACATCTGCGTGGGGGAAACGTGGCTGAGGGCGCGAGCACAACTCCCACAACTTTCACTTTTTAACCTCTACGTCCCGGCCGCGCACGTATCCGCTGTAATATCATGTCGACTGATTCAGGAAGTGAAAAAGAACTCACTTTAACGCGGCTTTAGCTGTTGTTTCGTTTTGCGCTCCAGGAACTCGTCTCCGGATCGTGATGTGGTTTGATCAGGACGACTTCAGCTCCAGGATTTAGCCGATGATTCATGTTTTGAGTTGACGAACAAAACTGGAAAACCTGGAGGAAACCGACCCAGACACGGGACGAACATCCAAACTCTGCACTGAAAGGCCCGGGCGTTGAACCCAAAACACTCTCACTGTGATGAATGTTTGTTGTTTATTTGGACCCTCATTCTCTTTCACCAAACTGACAGCTGCTCTTCTTTGGGTCTTATTCAAAAATAAAGTCCAGGCCTTGTAGATCCTCGTTTCTATCGTCCAGGAGAGAAACGCCTCCACACGATAAGGCACTGATGGGTTTAGACTGTTTTTATTTTACGGCTGGTGTGCCTGAGTGATCTTACAAGAAATACACAACCAACATGCTAACGCTAACCCAAATGCATGCTAGCAACGCAATATAAGTTAGCATGTAAATTAGCTTGTAAATAGTTCATTTTTCTACTCTGTAACTGCATCTTATTCATGAACACCTTTACCTTTTTAGACTGAGTGTTTAAGTTTAATTCACACGTGTCAGAGGAGACGTTTCTGTTCTACTGCTGCACTACCGCACATGACCTGTAGGGGCTACGTCCTGTTTTTTATTTACTTATTTTTTTATTTTATTTATGAGAAGAAAAAAAACAGTACAGTACAAAACATAACAGGACTAAGAGACGGAAACATGCAGGAGACAAAGAAACAGACAAGAAAATGATAAACCTGGAACAAAAAAAGGAGGGGTCGGGGCGGTCCCCGGCAGTCATGTATAACCCCGGGGAACAGGTTTTTCTTTTGCCGTACTAGAATAAAGTGTAATTGCACCTCCACTACAGTAGGTGGCAGTGGCGCTCTCATTGTCAGAGTGTAGGATTAGCTCTATGGTGTAGGGTTTGTGCTCGTACAAAGAGCAGGAGAGACTGAACAGATCGAACACAGAGAACAAACCTCAAGAGACACGACGGAAAAATATTTAACAGGACGAAAAGACGGAGACGGACGGAGGTAAAGAGAGAAACGAACGTCACACGAAAGAAAGACGAGGAAGAGCGACGAAGAGCGTGTAGCACTCGACTTCACCGTGACCACGAGACGAGGACAGACCGGTGTGTCTGTGTCTAAAAATGTTGTCTGTGGAGAAGCACGAAGACAAATAAATGAAGACGTCACTTAAGGACATTACCCCCCGATCACGACGAGAAGAGAAGAAGAGTTTATACAGAGAAAACGCCACGAATATTTACAACAATCATCCAACTTTGTGAATGATACTTCAATGACAATCAATGAATTTATTATTATTCATTGATTTTATTTGATTTGAATGTTTTAATTTGATACTTATTTAATTTTAATTTATTATTTTGATATTTATTTAATTTTAATTTATTAATTTGACATTTATTTATTTTTAATTTATTTGACATTATATTTAACATTATTTTGACATTTAATTTTATTAATTAATTTGACATTTGTTTATTTTTATTATTTTGATATTTATTAAATCTTAATTTATGAATTTTATATTTATTTAATTTTGTTGTATTAATATTTAATTTTGTTTTATTAATATTTTATTTTATTTTTTCAGTATCAAATGGTCCAAGTTGCAAGTTGATCTTATATGTCTTTCTTTTTTTGTTTTGTTGTTATGTAATACTTTTAACAATTTTATAGACAAATTGTACTATTATATTTGTGAATAATAACCTAAAATAAGAGTCACTGGTGTCATGTGACCATCGTGGCTGTATCTGCTGTAAACCTTGTGCTTGTTCTACTCGCGCTGTACCTGTTACTTCATTTGGATGTAAAATGTTTGATAAATCCGTGTGTCGTTCAGGAGGCATCAGTGTCATGACAAAACAGCGGTGATGTTATTCTTAATTAGAGGTTTAAGTGAATGCGTTCTCTTTTTTTTCACCTGGTTTAATTAATGATCTTGTTTGGAGTTAGGACCTGGCCCACGCCGCCTTTTGGCTCGTCCTCGCTGCGACTGAACACGGCTCCGCACGCTCAGCCAACTCTTTGTCACAAAACGCAATTATTCCCATTTCTTCTTTGACAACTCTGATGAATGCACCGCTCACGTAACTCGCTTTGGAACGTCTTCATCGTCTTATTGGAACGCCGCGTCTATTTTTAGCCGGCGTATGTCACTCCGTCTGAGCCCATGGGCATAAAAACAAGGATTAAATACATTTGCACCATTTTATTCATTTTATTAATTACATTTAATCCTGCGTCTGTGGCTGTGAGATGCTCGTGCTGAAACTTCCGGTGTGCGTTTGGTTTGTTTGTTTGTCGCCAACGATGCCTCGGGAAAAGAAACGCGGCCTTATTAATAGACGCTGGGCTCGATTTGCGTATTTTCTCTTGTTGAGTGTGTCTTTTTTTTATATATTATACATTATTTGTTGTGTTTATGTTGTATAAATATGGTCTTGAGCACAGTTAGCATAACGGCTTTGTAAACTAGAATCATAATTATACGTTCAGTGTCTTTATTTTTCAGCTTAGGCGTTCCCTGAAACTGAAATCTGATGAAGGGAACAACCATGTGGGAAAAAAAAATGTAATCGAATTAAGAAACATGCCCCAAAGTGTTAATATAATTTTTAAATCCAGGCTCAAATGGTTCTTTTCATCTGTGCATGTGACTGAAAGGGTTTTATCCTGCACTTTTCTCCTTTAATGTAATTTTTCTGATGATTATTTGTGAATATTTATGTTTTGATTGGTTGTATTGTGATTTTAATGTATTTTTTTATTCTTACACTTTGAATTACCTTGTGTACGAATTGTGCTGTACAAATAAACTATGCCAGTCTGTAGTAATGAACACGGTTTGACAGTAGAAAGACTTAAAACAAGTCTGCTGATTATTTATGGACTTATAAACTGTTCAGGGATTTTACCTGTGACGCAACAATCCTGGAAAAATTCAAATCAAGTGTTATATAAGTGCTCAGAAGCCGCAAACATGATTTAAGCAGAAACATGTTGGTTTGAAACGACGTTATGACATGATTAAACGCTTAAAAAGTACATTTTTGCCTAATATCCCGTGTCCTTTAACTTATTTTTAGTCTCACCCAAAGTAATAGTACGTTAGTGATGATAGTACTGATACTGTAGTACAATTATATTTTAATTCTGACTCAGTTTTCATTCAGGTATCAATATCCTTCTGCAAATATTGAGATGAATTTACATTTAAAACGACTTGAATATTTCCGGTGCGATGTAGATTTCCTCGTGTCTAATCAAGTGACTTTTTAAAACCAATTTTCTTGCACCAAAAAGTTAAGCGTTTCCAAGGACTTTTTTTTCCGAAGTAAAATTACAAAACTGTGAGTCAACAATATCCCTGATTGCGCTTTGAAAAGATGGAACGTTGCCAATTATGATAATGCAGCTGGAGAGTAAAAACAAAAAACAAACCTCTACAAAAATATATAAAAGTGTCCAAAAAGTGCTGCGTTTTGATTTTCTGTGTGTGTTTTAGTTGATAATCGTGTTATTGTCGACGCCGTGTGATTTAAATAATTCCGCAGCGTCTGATGAAAGAGCCTCACAAATGAAGCTTTTACTTTGCCTTTTGTGCATTTTTCATGAAAGACGTTGGCAGATCCCTGTGCGTCCTTCTGTCTGATATAAAATCACAGTATCTTTACACGTTTGTCTTTGCGTTTTCTTCTCACAGGTGGATGGACAGTGAGGCCGGTTTGCCGTACGATAAAGAGTCGATGGCGATTATCCACCTGAACAACACGACCGTCATGTACCTGAAGGAGGTCACCAAGTTCCTGGCCATGGTCTGTTTCCTGCGCAAAGAGAGTTTCGAGAGGAAAGGTGAGTCCGGCCACATCCGCACCTCCCCGAAGCGTCGCAACGTCCAAATGTTCCTCCAGTTTTATCCTGAAAAAGAACATTGCAGTTGTTTTGTTTTGTCAAATCAAATCAAACGAGTAAAATCTGCAAAATTAAATGGACAGACCCAATTTCCTCCCAATGTACCTGAGAAAAACTATCGTATAAACAGCTCTGATAGGTCTGCTGTGTGCTGTTCTGCATCTAATCAGAATGTATTTTATTGTCAGAGTCAGGAAATGCGCGGTTAGCATGCTAATTTTTGTTGTTAGCATTACCGACAAAATGACAAAACTCCATTTCTGCCTCTTAAAGTTGTGAAAAGTGCTTTTAAACTCATCGTGGTGTAAAGCTGGGATGCTCAAAATGCAGAAGGTGAGTGAGGAATAACTTTGAACCACTGCATTTTACTGTCCAAGAATCAGGAAGTGTGTGTTTAGCATGCTATTTGTTGTTAGCATTACCATAAAAACAAAAAAAAACTCAATTTTTGCCTTTTAAAGTTGTGAAAAGTGCTTATAAACTCATCGATGTGTGCTGTTCTGCATCGAATTAGAATGTATTTTAGTGTCCAAGAATCAGGAAATGCGTGGTTAGCATGCTAATCTTTGTTGTTAGCATTACCGACAAAACGACAAAACTCCATGTTTGTGTCTTAAAGTTGTGAAAAGTGCTTCTAAACACATCATGGTGAATAATTTGAATGCTCTGAATGCAGCAGGTGAGTGAGGAATAACTTTGAACCACTGCATTTTACTGTCCAAGAATCAGGAAGTGTGTGTTTAGCATGCTATTTGTTGTTAGCATTACCATAAAAACAAAAAAAACTCCATTCTTGCCTCTTAAAGTTGTGAAAAGCGCTTATAAACTCATCGATGTGTGCTGTTCTGCATCGAGTTACATTGTATATTATTGTACAAGAATCAGGAAATGTGCAGTTAGCATGCTAATTGTTGTTGTTAGCATTACCGTAACGACAAAACTCTATTCTGGCCTCTTAAAGTTGTGAAAAGTGCTTATAAACTCATCATGGTGAATAATTTGGATGCTCTGAATGCAGCAGGTGAGTGAGGAATAACTTTGAACCACTGCATTTTGTTTAAAATGAACTTATTTTCTGGACGATAAGTCGTAGTTTGTCCGGGCTGAAACTTACATATTTCGTATATTAATCATCTGAGTATGTTTGTTTTGTTTTTCATTATTTTGCATTTTTTGGCTGGTGCGACTTATACTCTGGAAAATACATACCACAAATACACAAGTCGTGAATAAAAGAACGACCGTATGACGACGCCTTTAACGAGCCACTTTGTTAAATCAAACTTTTTAAATTTGACAGAAACTGCTTTTGTTTTCTGAGTAAACTAAAAGTTATTTGGACTTTGACCCTTTAAAATATCAAATTTTAAAGTCGTTTTTCAAGTGAGATGAATTAGATGAAGTTGCTGAAAGTATTTTCCATTTGATGATAATAATAACTCTGGGATAAATAGTCACATGTCTCAGATCATATTTTTTCAAGAGTAATGGAAATGGGGCCAAAAACATGAAGGAACATTTTGTTATTTGGAAGTTAAGTTGACAAAAAGCAGCGTTAAAGAGACGCCGGAGTCCGCCCCCGGAGCCCCATGTTCTCTTTACGCATTCATGATCACGACTTTACCGCGCGGCGTTCAGTTTGAGCGCGGTCTGCTGTGCGCTTCAACAAAACGTAAAGAAGTTATTTATAGACGTTTTATCATTTCTATTTATAACCAAAGTCACATTTTTATGACACATTCTGGGGCCATCAATTCAAAATGAGCTTTTTTCTGTTTGTTTACTCGCTCAGAACTATAATTTAATCTCCATCACTTCACATTTTGAATTTTAAAAAGTCTACGAGCTACACTAACCGTATCACAAAGGCCGTCCCTCATCATTAACGCACGCAGAGGTCAGAGGTCATCCAGGCGTGTTTGAGGAACGTTGCATCGTGAGCACAGACTGTAAAGAAGTGACGTCACCGCAGCCTCAGGTCGAATGAGGCTCATCGAGGCTGGAGCGGTTAGAGCGGCTAATCTGGAGTTCTGACCACGAGTATCATAGCAACCACAGAGCCAATCAGGAGCGAGCGTGTTGAAACGTGCCCATGATCACTTCCTGTTTGGACACTTCTCACATCTACAGTCTGTGATTATGAGTCTTGAGCCTTTTTGCTTTTTCTTCACCCACATCCCTGAACTTTCATGTGATTTTTCTAAAAACATGCGACTCCCGAGTTCACACATTTGAACATTCAAACATTTAAACGTTTAAACATGTTGCTTAGTGATTAAAAAATATAAAAACACAAATGTGGAGTGTGACGGTGAAAAGGCGTGACTCAGTCGTACAAGTCAATGGACCCGTTTCCATTTTATTATCCGTTTTAGATCAGTGTTCTTTAAAATGAACAAAATCAAACGTCTTGATCTATGTTAAGTGTCTTTTAATACTAATAAAAAGCTGAATGTGTTTTTATGTAAATCAGTTCAGGCTGTGTCCATTTTGTATTGATCTGGTTTGTAAAAGTGCGACTCATTTTAAGTTAAAGGCTGATTTTTTCTGTGTCTTCTCTCAGATTTACCGTAGGTCAAAATAAGTCTGCAGTTTCCTGTGTGTGTGTGTAATTATGAAGTGTGTTATTATGTTAGACTCAGGAAGTGTGTGTGCGATTGTGAAAAGTCTTTATAAACTCATCACAGTGAATAATTAAGATGCTCAGAACGCACAACTTTGTATCTCTGCAAAACTTTACACACGGAACTATTTTATAACAGTGAGTCTGTGTCCGAATGTCCACACTCCTCCTACAGGGGGCGCTGTTTAGGGATCACCACATTTTAGCGAGTGACCAAGGAGTGAAAAAGTAGTGCAGTCAAAAATGTGAAAAGTCGTGTGTGTGAGTGGTCAGTAGAGCGGTCACTATGTCCCACAATGCACTGGGAGAGTCAGAGTTTAACTGGACACAACACGACTGAAGCAGAAGCTCTGGTTTATCTCACTGTTCGTCTTGATTATGAATAAAAAAAACTCTTAAATAAACCGGGGCAGTGTAAAGTTGGAAAAGTCTCACTGTTAAGAGACACAATTTCCACGTCTCAGGCCAAAAATGTAAAATGTGCTCAGTTTCAGTGAGATTCAGCTCGACAAAAACATCCGTCCATTTTCTTCCTCTTCTCCGGGGCCGGGTCGCAGGGGCATCAGTCTAAGCAGGGACTCTCAGACTTCCCTCACCCCAGACACCTCCTCCAGCTCCTCCGGTGGGACCCCAAGGCGTTCCCAAACCAGAGAGACATGTCCTGGGTCTTCCCCGGGGCCTCCTCCAGGTGGGACATGAACACCCCCCCAGGGAGCCTCAGCTGCTCCTCTCGATGTGGAGGAGCAGCGACTCTACTCTGAGCTCCTCACCCTAACTCTAAGGGAGCGTCCGGAAACCCTGCGGAGGAAACTCATTTTTTGTGTCTGTGATCTCGTCCTTTCGGTCACGACCCAGAGCTCATGAGGTGAGAGGAGGACGTAGACGACACGGAGACGACATCACAACAGACGACACAGAGACGACATCACAACAGACGACACAGAGACGACATCACGACAGACGACACAGAGACGACATCACGACAGACGACACAGAGACGACATCACGACAGACGACACAGAGACGACATCACGACAGACGACACAGAGACAACATCACAACAGACGACACAGAGACGACATCACAACAGACGACACAGAGACGACATCACGACAGACGACACAGAGACGACATCACGACAGACGACACAGAGACGACATCACAACAGACGACACAGAGACGACATCACGACAGACGACACAGAGACGACATCACGACAGACGACACAGAGACGACATCACAACAGACGACACAGAGACGACATCACAACAGACGACACAGAGACGACATCACGACAGACGACACAGAGACGACATCACAACAGACGACACAGAGACGACATCACGACAGACGACACAGAGACAACATCACAACAGACGACACAGAGACGACATCACAACAGACGACACAGAGACGACATCACAACAGACGACACAGAGACGACATCACGACAGACGACACAGAGACGACATCACAACAGACGACACAGAGACGACATCACGACAGACGACACAGAGACGACATCACGACAGACGACACAGAGACGACATCACGACAGACGACACAGAGACAACATCACAACAGACGACACAGAGACGACATCACAACAGACGACACAGAGACGACATCACAACAGACGACACAGAGACGACATCACAACAGACGACACAGAGACGACATCACAACAGACGACACAGAGACGACATCACAACAGACGACACAGAGACGACATCACAACAGACGACACAGAGACGACATCACAACAGACGACACAGAGACGACATCACAACAGACGCTGATCCACCTGTCAGTCTCACGCCAGATTGTGCGATTGACAAAAACATGTTCGGTTATTATTAATCCATGAAAACTTGTGAGCCAGAGGAAACTGATGATTATTTATGACAGAAATCAAGTTTTATCGGAGTTTATCAGAGTCACGTGACCTGATTCAGCGTTTCTGAATCTCTCTGAGCGAGTTCACTGGCGCCGGGCTGTGGAGTGGACGAGGGGTCAGAGGTGAGGCTGGACTTTCAGACACAGCCCCAAAAAATCAGGTGCAGCGGCTTTAATTTCTGCCCTTTTTTTCTTTGGTGATTACATAAGTTATGAAAGGACGTCAGTCAGAGGAACCCGCTCCTCTAAAGGACGAGGTGGTGCAGTGAATAACCTCCAAAACCCAGCGCATCCAAACCGTTTCTGTCATTTCACCAAAAACTGAATCAAAACCGACATGAGCTGACGTGAGCGACAGCGTGAGGCGGCGTTTGAACTCCGCGACGTGTCTCCAGACGCTAAAAATACTTCACGATGTCAATTTCTGGCGGCTAATCGTACCAGACCTTTCGTATGCTTTGCTTTGACATTTGGGTCACACTTCGTTCTCTCATTCACAACTGTGAGACTCCCCACAGCTCAAACCCCACTGATTATGTTCACCACCTAAAAAGTGTATGGTACGAGCTGTGGTTTTTCTGCAGAATCGAGCTCCGCGGGTAATTTTAGAGGAGAAAAAGCAGGCGTGTGCAGGCGTGTAGTGGCCTCAAAGGAAATTAGAGCTAAAGCCACAGGTTTTCTTGTTCCTTCTCACCATCCAGACTGTGGTGTGTGTGAATAAAGTGTGAGGTGTAGAACGAGGCTTTTTAGATGGACCAAAGCAGAAACATTTGCCTGGTGTTGTATTATTACGTTGTATTTTGTTTGAAAAAGCAGCTGAAACTCAAATCTTAAAGAGAAAAGAGGGGTATTATGCAAAATAGATGTTTTTTTTTAGCTTTATACCGTGTTATAACTTTGTACCGTCATCAAAAACACGTCTGAAGAGGTTTTAGGCAAGGAGAGTTTATTCGTACAGCACAAATCGTAGGTAATTCAAAGTGTTTTACTGAATAAAAAAGACATTAACATCACAATACAACAAATCAAAACTTAAATAATCATCATCAAGATCAACATTAAAGGAGAAAAGTGCAGAATAAACCCCTGTCAGTCACATGCACAGATAAAAAAGAACCGTTTGAGCCTCACATCTTCAGGACGATTCTTTCAGGATTTAACTGCACAAAACTCAAACGCTGATTCAACATGTTTAGCCCTGGTTTAGTCCTGATTTAGTCCTGGGTTTGACAATTTACCTTTGATTTTTGACATGATTTTAGATGTAAAAAGCTGCAGATGTCATTGATTTGATGTGGCTGTTAAAGTTCAAGTCTGAGTCTAGATTTCTCGCCTGATTTGAAGTTTTTTTGACACGTTCTCTGTGTTTCTGTGGGACAAAGATGATGACTTGAGTCTTGTCCGAGTTTATCTGGAGAAAGTTGTTTTTAGATGTCGTCCGAGCTCTATTCTCTACTTATTCGAGCGTTACTTCTGTTTCGCCGTAAGATTCTGTCCAGCTCTCAGGCCGCAAACCTACATCACTCATGACACGACACGACAATTATCCACAAATCTACAAAAACATGACACATTTGCACCAAAATGACCACGCGACGCTGCTGAATCCCGCGAGTATCAGCGATTAAAGAAATAAAACTGGAGAATGACGTCAGAAAATGAGTGATTACAGATCGATCAAATGCAAGAATCACTCTAAATACGACTTGGAGAAGGTAAACGGCGAGGACAAACCACTGCAGCAGGTTAAAAGCTCTGAAAAGACCATTTTTCCATAATAGTTCTGTTTCAACGACATTTTGAAAGTTCGTTGTTTAGTTCACGGTCGGAGATTCGACTTCCAGCGCGGCCTCGATTGTTTGATCGCTTTTGTCGGCTTTGGAAAACTCGTGTTATGTCGTTTGGCGGCGCGCTTCACCCACGTCGCCAGTTTGAATGAGCCCGTCATGTGGATGGAGATAACCTTCTGACTCTCATTGTGTTCAGAGGAAGTCATTTTGAGGCTGATTTGTAAAGGTGTAAAAGTCACAGTGGTGCGTCGTTATGTTCTAAAAATAACCCGTAATAAAGGAAAATTCAAGATTCAAAGCTTTATTTTTATGTGCACAGTAAAGAAACACACACTGGATGCCAAGAGTTTATAAAAAATAGGTATAAAATGGATAAATAATAAACAGAAGTGTGTAAAAATATGATCAAATAGAAACATAATCTTTACACAATATAGATTATGAAAAATATAAGTTATACGCCGTGTACATAGTTGCAGATAATGAGCGACATTAGGTTTTTTTTGTAACTGTCAGTCGTAAAAACGATGTGCAAAGACGGTTAATATAGTGTGGAAACAGGAAGTGGAAACATTCAAGCAGTTACATGTGCACAGGTTCATTTAACAGTCCACAAAAAGGTGAAACCCGCGAAGTATCAGCTTTATTTTTTACATTATTCTCTCTGTTTTTGTCTGTAAAACCCCTCACCACACACTTTATACACTTTTCTCACACAGGCGTTAACATTTTCTCACATTTCTCTCTCGTTTAAACTCTCTCAAAGTTCAAACCTTCGTCGGCGTCTTTGTCGGTGCAGAACGTTTCATCGACATTGTGGGTTTTGTCGGGGAGAAAACAACAAATTGCAAACGTACAGCACTTCAGAGTCACACTGAGATCCAACGTTTATGTAAATTTGTCTGAACACATTCTGTACTGGACAGGAGACACGGCACAGAGGAGACTGATGGACAATGGTCTACAGTCCAACAGCCAATCAGGACGCACGACACAATGGTCTACAGTCCAACAGCCAATCAGGATGCACGACACAATGCACAAAACAGCGAGACCATGAAAGGTGAAGTACGATATATCGAGGGACAACTGTACTTACAAAATGTCTGTTGTCCAATAGAAAAACAAGGAAAAGGATGTGTAAATAAAATAATCACCACAGTTGTTAATCTAAAGGTCAAATGGCACAAATACAATCTGAAAAAGTGTTTAAGAAAAGCGTCACACTCTGTATTTTACTCAAATAAAAAGTGAACAGAGCAGCAGTGAACGTGGAGGTTTTCTTCTCATTCTTGTTCTCGTTCTTGTTCTTGTTCTTCTTGTTCTCGTTCTTGTTCTTCTTGTTCTCGTTCTCGTTGTTACCTGGAGAAACGTGTCTATAAAGAGCCCGTTAAACCCAAACTGCCTCATTCTCTTTTTATCCTGTATTTTGAGGCGTCTCTCTTGTTTTTCGAGCTCTTTCCGTCTCTCCTCAGTCGTCTTTTTCAGATCTGCCTCATCACGTCTGCATCAAAGAGCCGTGAGCTTCTGTCCAAACGAGCGTCTGATTTAATCTCACTCTCTCCTCTGTCTCTCCATCTCTATCCCTCTGTTATTTATTTATCTCTTTATCTCTCACTCTCATCTGTTTCACTGTATCTGCTCCTCCACAGCTCCATCTTTCTCTCTTTCCCTTGCTCTCTCTGTTATTCTCTTCTCTCTCTCTTTTTTCTCTGTCCAACTACTTCTCCCCTCTTCCTCGCCGTTCCTCTCTATCTCTCATTCTCTCTCCCTCTCTTTCTCTCTCCCATCAGTCTTTCTTCCTGTATATCTTCTGTCTCCTCTTTCTCTCCTCCCTCTCTTTCTCCTGGTCTCCTGTTTCTCTTTCACTTCTTCATTATCTTTCTTTTTTATCTTTCTCCCAGTGGTGACGCTCCTGTCCCCTTTCTCTCTCTCTCTCTCCCTCCCCTTCTCGCTCTTCTTATACTCTCTCTTTTACTCCCTCTCTCGTTCTCTATCTCTGTCAGTAATTACCCTCTCTGTCCCCTCTCTCTGTCTTTCTCTCTCTCACTTTCTCCATTTCTCCCCTTTTCTCTCTCTCCCTCTCTATCCCTCTCATGCTTTCTTTCTCTTCTCTCTCTCCCCTTCTCTCTCCTCTCCCTCCCTCTCTCCCCCTCTCTCTCTACTCCCCTCCTCACACTTTCTTTCTTTTTTCTCCCCTCCCTCTCTATCCCTCTCACTCTTTCTTTCTCTCTCTCTCCCTCTTATCTCCCTCTCTATCTATCCTCCCTCCGTCCCTCCCTTTGTCTTCTGTTATGACTCAGTGAGGATCTATCCGTCTCTCTCCCCCTTCTCTCCTCTCTATCCCTCTCTCATTCTCACTCTTTCTCTCCCTCCCTTTTGTTTCTGTTATGACTCAGTGAGGATCCATCCATCTCTTTCGCCCCCCTTTCCTCCCTCTCTATCCCTCTCTCCTCCTCTCTCCATCCCTCTCTATCTCTCTCTTCTCTCTCTCTCCTCCTCTCTCCATCCCTCTCTCCATCCCTCTCTCCCTCCCTCTTGTCTCTGTTATGACTCAGGATCCATTCTTCTTTTTACTCTTCTGTCCATTTCCTGTTGAAAAAGCTGCAGTTCAGTGACATTTTTAGACACAAATTTGACAGAACAGTGTCCACGTCCACGTCCTCGTCCACCCGGAGTGTCCCCCCAGAGCCTCCCCTGGAGCGTCCTCGTCCACGTCCTCGTCCACGTCCATGTCCTCGTCTTCGTCCACGTCCTCGTCCACGTCCTCGTCCATGTCCTCATCCATGTCCTCGTCCACGTCCATGTCCTCGTCTTCGTCCACGTCCTCGTCCATGTCCTCATCCATGTCTTCGTCCACGTCCTTGTCCATGTCCTCGTCCACGTCCATGTCCACGTCCTCGTCCACCTCCTCGTCCTCGTCCATGTCCACGTCCACGTCCACGTCCTCGTCCACGTCCTCGTCCCCCCGGAGCGTGGAGTCCACTCTCTGTCCATTTCCTCCACAGACGCAGACGGATGTTTGATTTCAGACAGACGGCCCTTTATTTGTCTGATGTTTTAGTGACGTCGTTTAAACAATAAAGTTAATTAGACACTCGGTTATTGTCCTGACTCTGTGCAGCTGAAAATAAGAACAAAAAACATGAAGATTATATTTTATTAAGTTTATTTGTGACATGATTAAATTGCACTGTTTTGTTTCCCTTGACGACTAAGAGCATAAATAAAGTACAGTTTGTCTCAAAAAAGACAAAATGCCTGATCTCATCAAATTTCAGTCATGAAGCCGCGTGGGGGCGGGGCCAGGTGAGTCCTGGGGCGTGAGAGCGCTGTGGGGCGCCAGTGGAAAAAACTGTTGTTGTGTCCTTCAGCAAGACACTTCAGCCACACGGCCTGGTCTGTGTCCCCCCTCAGTCCAGGTCTGATCCATATTTTGTCTTTTGCACATTGTCTCGTGTGTGTGTAAAAGTGTGTGTGTGTGTGTGTGTGTGTGTGTGAGCGTGGGGTGTGTGAGCGTGGTGTGTGTGGTGGGGTCAGAGGGGCTGATGGTGCAAACTGGCAGCCACACTCACATCAGTCTACCCCAGGGCAGCTGTGACTACAACAACTCAGCACCAGTGAAAGAATAAGGCAGCGTAAAGCGTCTGAATGTGCAAAAAAAAATGCAAGACTTAATGCACTGGTGTTGTTGTTGGTGTTGTTGTTGTTGTTGGTGTTGGTGTTTGTGTTGTTTTTGTTGTTGTTGGTGTTGGTGTTGTTGGTGTTGGTGTTGTTGTTGGTGTTGTTGTTGGTGTTGTTGTTGGTGTTGTTGTTGGTGTTGTTGTTGGTGTTGTAGTTGTTGGTGGTGTTGGTGTTGTTGGTGTTGTTGTTGTTGTTGTTGTCGGTGTTGGTGTTGTTGTTGTTGTCGTTGTCGTTGGTGTTTGTGTTTGTGTTGGTGTTGTTGTTGGTGTTGTTGGTGTTGTTGTTGGTGTTGTTGTTGGTGTTGTTGTTGGTGTTGGTGTTGGTGTTTGTGTTTGTGTTGGTGTTGGTGTTGGTGTTTTTGTTTTGTTGGTGTTGTTGTTGGTGTTGTTGTTGTTGTTAAAAGCTAGTGCTCAATCAATGCTAAATTAAAAGTGCAAATATCTGCATAAAAAACTACAACATTCACACAAACCACATTGTTCCGAGCTCGAGTGAAGGGAGAAAGTTCCATCCAATTCTCCTCCAAGTGTAAATGTATCAATGATAAAATATATGAGCCAGAGCACGAGCCACAGGGCAGGATCTGGAAAAGAGCCACAACAACTCACTGATGATAAATGACACTGTATCTTTAAGCTCCAAGGCCTCGGGAATGTGCTCTGTGCGTCTAAATCATCCACGCCGTTTATGCGATTTACGCCGTCATTCCCGTCATTCCCATCTCGATATTCCACACGGCGAAGAAAAACCCTCGAGTCTCAGGTGAAAGAGCCTCAGCTGCAGCCTTGGGTTTATGGTAAAGTGTGTTACCTTGAAAACAAAGACTGGAGCGAGGACGTGTGTGTGCGTGTGTGTGTGGGGGTGTGTGTGTGCGTGTGTGTGCGTGTGTGTGTGGGGGTGTGTGTGTGTGTGTGGGGGTGTGTGTGCGTTTGTGTCTGTGTGTGTCGTGTGTGAGTTATGTTCTGCAGAGAGGTGTCCTGAGCAGCGGGAGGTTCGGCGTCACCCAGGGGTCCTGCTTCAGTGCGATGACGAGCGGCTGCTGTTTCTGCTGCACACATAAAAAAACAACAATGTACTCGGACTCTGGCTGTTCAGTTTTTGTGTGTTTGCCAAATTTACAGTTCATTTTATTCACTTTTTGTTGCCCGTTTGGATAATTTCTTGTGTCGAGCTGCAGAGGAAATGATGTCGTCCACTTTTAGATGAGTCGGGGATTAGTCCTGTTGTACTTGATCTGGATGTGGTGGATGTTTATTTACTTATTATGGCTTTTTTCCACCAGTGTTTGTATTAAAACTGTAATGGTGTTGTTCAATGACAAAAGTACGATGTCGAGATTGTACAGATGAACATTGTGTCTCTGCATTTGACCCGTTCTTCAGCAGCTTTGAAATACCATATTTTCTGCTCTATAAATGCCATTTTTTTCATAGTTTGGCCCGGACTGTGACTTATACTCAGATACACAGATTTATATGTGAAAATATGTTTTTTTTCTTCATTATTATGCATTTTTGGACGACTTATGCTCCAGTGCGACTTATACTCCGGGAAATACTGCCCCTGTAAGAAGCATGAGCTGAACAGCCCACTGTGCACAGACACACGGGCACATTTATGTAGAGCGTTTTCACCTTTAAGACTCTGAAAGAGCTTTACATCAAGGAAAAACACACACATTCACACACACATTCACACACACATTCACACACACATTCACACACACATGCATCGGCAAGTTTACAGTTTGTACACAAAGTCATTCAAAGTGCTTTATAGAACAACAAAGACATAAAATCACAATAGAAACAAATCAAAACATAATCATCATAAAATTAACATCAAAAGTCTCTTCTCTGAGCCACAGGAGCCACAGACCTGAGCCACAGGAGCCACAGGACACATGTGTGAAGTTCTTCCTGGTTCTAGTCCTGACCCGAGCAGCAGTGTTCTGGATGTTCTGGATGTTCTGGATGTTCTGGATGTTCTGGATGTTCTGGATGTTCTGTTCTGTCGTTTGGAGAGTCCAGTGATCAGGACGTTACAGTCGTCTAATCTACTGGACACAAACGCAGGATAAGTCTAAGTCTGGGTTTGACAGTTTACCTTTGATTTGGATTTGCACCGACCTGTAGATCAGAGGATTGAACTCTGTCTCTTTATGTTGACAGTTTGGATTTGAACTGTTCTGTTCTGTTCTGTTCTGTTCTGTTCTTGTTGGGTCAAATTCAGTCAGTATAAAAACATAAATCTGCTGAATTTTCATTTTGTTGCAGAGTCATTATTTCAGTGTGGAGCACCTCCTTCACTCTGCACTCTAAGACCAGTTCTCGTCTCCTCATCTCTTTCCTCCTCTACTCTCCTCTCTTTCCTTGTCTCTTTTCTCCTCTTTCCTCCTCTCCCCTCTTCTCTCCTCTCTCCTCTGTCCTTCCTCGTCTCTCATCTCTCCTCTCCTTGTCTCTTTTCTCCTTCTCCTTCCTTGTCTCTTTCCTCCTCTCTCCTTCCTCGTCTCTCTCCTCTCTCGTCTCCTCTCGTCTCTTTCCTCCTCTCTCCTCTTGTCTCTTTTGTCCTTCTCCTTCCTCGTCTCCTCTCCTCTCCCCTCTCCTCTCCCCTCTCCTCGTCTCCTCTCTCGTCTCTTCTCCTCTCTCCTTCCTCGTCTCCTCTCCTTCTCTCTCCTCTCCTCTCCTCTCCTCTCCTCTCTCCTCTCCCCTCTCCTCGGCTCCTCTCCTCTCCCCTCTCCTCTCGTCTCCTCTCCCCTCTCCTCCTCTCCCCTCTCCTCTCCCCTCTCCTTCTCCTCTCTCCTCTCCTTCTCCTCGTCTCCTCTCCTCTCCCCTCTCTCCTCTCCTCTCTCCTCTCCTCCTCCCTCTCCTCCTCTCCGCTCGAGCGTGGTGCAGACAGGAGTCAGACGTCTTTAGTGTGGATCAGAGGAGCTCAGCAGGTGTGGGCCACTTCTGTTTGATGCTCACTGATGAAATGCAAACTGTTTACCCTCATTGCTTCTTATTTTTGCCGTGGTTAAGTTTAGTTCAGAAGAAGCTTTGAAGTCGACTGTTGCTTTCCAAGTTCCCATCACACAGACACCGGCTGTCAGTCTAATGCTGAGTGTGTGGAGACAGAAAACTCCTCCATTACAGTTTTTAGTCCTGAAGGAAGCGTTTTGTTGTTTTTTGACAGACTGTTTTTACGAGAATTTAAAACGACAGAATGTCCCTGTGTCCTGGTGAACTCATGATTTTTACAGGGGCATTATGGGAAATCAGGTGTTTACAGGTACAGTATGAAACATCGTGGAGGTGGCAGATGATAAAATGTAAAACCATACTGCGGAACATTCTCCACAGAGATCAGTAAGTTTCAGACCGTACAGAAGATTATGGTTATTCATGAGTAAATTGCGCTTTTGTTGTCACTTTCGGTTAAGAAAATATGGAGAATTAATCACGGGAGCGATTTGTAGTTGTTTCTCTCGTGCAGGAGTTTAATGCAGTGACTCCCCCCTGTGGTGGGTGAAGGTATTACCAATCACTCAGAGGGATCCCAGGCATAACAGCGGAGTACAGAGGATATGATCACAATGAAATAACAGGAATACAGAGAAATACAATACAAGAAGTACAATTGTAGCCTTAGCCCTTAGTCTTTAGCCTTAGCCCTTTGCTCTTATACTTAGCCCTTTCCTTAACTTTCAAACTTTTCAGAGAATAACTGAAAACACACTTTATTCAGGTATATCATGATACACACTCACCTAAAGAATTATTAGGACCTGTCAATTTCTGCTTAATGCAATTATCTAATCAACCAATCGCATGGCAGTTGCTTCAATGCATTTAGGGGTGTGGTCCTGGTCAATCTCCTGAACTCCAAACTGAATGTCAGAATGGGAAAGAAAGGTGATTTAAGCAATTTTGAGCGTGGCCTGGTTGTTGGTGCCAGACGGGCCGGTCTGAGTATTTCACAATCTGCTCAGTTACTGGGATTTTCACACACAACCATTTCTACGGTTTACAAAGAATGGAGTGAAAAGGGAAAAACATCCAGTATGTGTCAGTCCTGTGGGAGAAAAGGCCTTGTTGATGCTAGAGGTCAGAGGAGAATGGGCCGAGTGATTCAAGCTGATAGAAGAGCAACGTTGACTGAAATAACCACTCGTTACAACCGAGGAATGCAGCAAAGCATTTGTGAAACCACAACACACACAACCTTGAGGCGGATGGGCTACAACAGCAGAAGACCCCACCGGGTACCACTCATCTCCACTACAAATAGGAAAAAGAGGCTACAATTTGCACAAGCTCAACAAAACTGGACAGTTGAAGACTGGAAAAATGTTGCCTGGTCTGATGAGTCTTGATTTCTGTTGAGACTTTCAAATGGTAGAGTCAGAATTTGTCGTAAACAGAATGAGAACATGGATCCATCAGGCCTTGTTCCCACTGTGCAGGTGGTGGTGGTGGTGTAATGGTGTGGGGGATGTTTTCTTGGCACACTTTAGGTCCCTTAGTGCCAATTGGACATCGTTTAAATGCCACGGGCTACCTGAACATTGTTTCTGACCATGTCCATCCCTTCATGACCACCATGTGCCCGTCCTCCTCCTTTACGTCCAGCAGGATAATGCTCCATGTCATAAAGCTCCAATCATTTCAAATTGTTTTCTTGAACATGACACTGAGTTCACTGAACTACACTGGCCCCACAGTCACCAGATCTCAACCCCATAGAGCATCTTTGGGATGTGGTGGAGCAGGAGCTTCGTGCCCTGGATGTGCATCCCACAAATCTCCAACTGCAAGATGCTCCTCAATATGGACCAACATTTGTAAAGAATCAGCACCTTGTTGAATCAAAGCCACGTAGAATTAAGGAAGTTCTGAAGGTGAAAGGTCAAACACCGTATTAGTCTGGTGTTCATAATAATCCTTCAGGTGAGTGTATATCGTTATTGTGATATGATTTTTCCTCATCGCCAGCACGACGGCGTTGATTCTCTGGAGGCTTTAAAGCGACGCCTTTGTCCATCTAGAACTGATTTAGTGTCAAGATCAGCAGTTCCAATGCAAAATAACACATTCCAAAAGACGATATCGACGCCTACGACAACTTCCGGAAGAAAGTGAACAGCCAAAGGGACATTTCCAAAGAAACAATCAAGAGAACACCCCCTCCTTTCCACGTACAAGTCGGGTTTGTGGAGATGTAAGCCTGCTGACTGTACTGATGCGTGTTTTTCAGTGCAATAAAGGAAAAACATGCGCTTTTTTGTCTAAAGTACAGTAGCTTTAACACAAAAAAGTCAAATTTCTTCCTTCAAAGTCCGAGTTCTGCTCCACTGAGGACGGACCCACACAGACCTGATGATTAAAAATGACTGAATCTCTATTTTAAAACTGGTTTGCGCAGCTCTAATATGTACCTTTGTCATACTTACTTTCCTTCATTAACTTTCAAACTAAAATGTGCACAAAAGTCTTATTTACATAAACCTTATTGAACTGGAGCGTTGTATTCGCTGAAGTCCGTTACAATACATTTCTGTTTTCCCTGCCGCTTTAACACTGTGATTTTGTGATTTTCTCTCATTGGCAGATTGCGTTTATGCAGAAGGCCGTACCTTTCTAAATGTCTTTTCAAACTGACATGAAAGAAACATATTACAAGCACAATTTGAAAAAGAAATGATCAAAAGCGTCGCAGAGAAAGCGCGACTTTGGCTCTCATTTCACAGTGACGTAGGTGGATATTGAAAGAGGAGCGTGTGCGGAGGGAAAATGCCAAGGTCTCGCTCTGTTCTGCAGGATTTTAGATGTTTTCTTCTGCGCTGGACAATTTCCCGCTCTATTTCCCGTCGCGATTAGGACGCCACACAGACTCGTGTTTGGAGAAAATGACGACGACGAAACAAAACGGCGTGTGAGATGATTGGGTTCTACGGCGAGAACCTGCAGCTGATCTGAGGGAGGAGATGCTACGGTTCATTATAACCTCAGCCACATGAATCACTGCAGAAAGACACGGAATTTATTTTATTTACTTAGATAATAAACCAATCCTACTGATGTGTCATGTTTTTGTAATATCACACTTGAGTTGTTAGAGATATTTTGTGTTTAAGCAAAATTAAAGTGAATATGTCTTAGTTTTTAATGTTGTCCGTCTGAGCATTTAAGTTTGACACCCCTGGGTCAGAGGTCAGGGGTCAGGGGGTCAGGGTCAGACAGGGAGCTGCAGGTGAACGTCACTGTCACATGTTAAACACAAATAAAATAAATTGTTCAGCAGAGACACTTCTGTGTTTAGACAGAGACATGTTTGTGTGTCAGTGCTAACGCTAATGCTAATTTTGAGACATAATAAACATTAAAAGACAAACTGAAGTATTCTACATTTTAAAATATTAGTGTCGTCTTTATTTGAATGGACTTGAGTTTTAATAAGTTGTTTATTTCATGTTTTCTGATGTTAGTTCTGAGACACAGTGAGTTTACTGTCAAAACTGTTCTGTTGTTTTATAGTTTTTATAGTTTGATCCTTTGTGCCCTCTGGATTAAACACAGAGCTGAACTGTTCTGGAAAATTATTTAATGGCTTCTTATTTTGGACAAATATTCTAACGTTTTAAAGGATTCAACTATTATCTGTTTTATGATGTCGTTTCTTCATCAAAAACTTAAACCGACCTGGAGTTGTGTTTTGTTTCATTCAAATGTTTAACACAAACCTGCAGATTTATTACTTAAGTTCTTCTCTCAAACTGAAAACACTCTGTTCCACCTTGTGATGTCATCGTGTGGTGATACAGGAAGTGCTCCTCTGTGTTTTTAAACTCCACACACCTTCACTAGAATCATGTTTAATCATTTCAGAGCTGGATTTGCCAAACTTTGACGTCACAGTTATTGTTTTCGCCTCATTTAAAGAGACGAGCTACTGACAACAACCGAACAAAAGTAAAAATAAAAGCAGCACCTGGAGGTTATTCTACTGAAGAGTAAAACAGTTCAATTGAGGCTAAAACGATCTCTGTATGTGATATTTAAAACAGTGTCTGAGTTGATATTTGCAGCACACGAGGACAGAACGAACGAGCAGAAGTCACGGCTGTTACACGTGAATGAAACTAAACATTAGAACTAAACACTCGTGAGTCTGTTTTGTGTCGTACAGGATGTTTAATATTAAGATTCTGTTCAAAGTCACATTGTAAACCTCGAGGATTGACATTTACTGAACTCTGCTAAACACAAGAATCCCACGTGTTTCAGAACATGTTTGTGTAGATTTAGTTTTAGTGAAGTGTCGGCTCTTTAGAACGAGTCCTGAACGTGAACGGCTAGAACCGGATCTCATTTTTTAAAAGAACGAATCTTTTTACCCTGATTAATCTGAACGGACACAAGAAAATAACAGTTTTATTATTATTATTATTATTTTAGTGCCATGTTTTATTTCGATTATGATCATTTCAAACACTCTCAGTCCTGGTCGTTTCTCTGTGATTCTGTGATGAGTCTCACTTCTGCTTCTGTCGTATAAATCAATATAAAAAGAGCCGATCTTTTAAACGGCTCTTTGACATGAACGGATCCAAAAGAGTCGGATCCCATAAAAGAGCCGAGTCCCATCACTCACAGGTTTTATTCATAACAAGACGAAGATATTTTGTTGTTTCCAAAGCACTTGAATAACTCCAGTGTGATTTGTTACGAGGTTTCAGATGTTTTGATTTATTGCCGTTAATCCTTCGTCTTGTTGGAGATGCTCATAATGTTGATTGAGTGATTTATTTTAGCACAGCTCCTCTTCAGTGTTCACTTAACGATCTCACTGTGTAAATCTGCAGTGAGGTACTTACAGTTTAAGTTATTTTATTTTCAGTAGTTGATTAAAAACATGTATTTCTTGTTTTCTTACCTTTATTTTTGACAGCTGTGTTTCTTCTGCTGGTTGGCTGCCTGTTTGTGTGAAAATAATTTGCCCTTGGGGGTGAATAAAAGTCATTGTGGTTGTCGTTATGACTCCATCACACCACTCACTATTATAAAATCGTAAAAATGATCTAGTGTTTGTGACGAGCGTGTTCTGTTGTGTCGACGCAGCTCCTCGTCCCTTTAAAACGACTCATTTTGTCGCTCGTGTGTGTGTGATGTTCTTAAATGAGTTGTTCGTTGACACACTCTGACTTTTCACATTGTTATATCTAAAGTAACACCTCATGAGCCGTAGGAAGTATTTATGTTAATGCGTTTGACGGCTCATTTGTCTGATAATATTCTGTCCAGCTCAGTCTAATTATCTCAAGTCCACTGCAGAGCTCATTATAAATGCATCTGCCGCTAATTCCCGTGAGTGTGTGGTGCTTTTGTTGTGAATAATAATTTTGGTCTCCACAGAAGCGACATGACGACCTACACGATCAAGACTAAAGGCCCACTGTGTCACTTTACCAAAAACGTAGACTAAAATAAAAGCCGGTGTTTTCATTTTGCATGTTTTTTGTTGCACTGAAAAACGTTGCGCTGCTGGACGCCTCAGAAAACCATCATCAGCAAAATCATCATCACCATAATCATCATCAAAATCAGCAGCAGTAAAATCATCATCAAAATTATCATCTTCATCATCATCAAGATCGTCACCATCAAAATCATCATTATAATAATTTTCTTCATCGTCAAAATCATCACTGTTAAAATCATCATTAAAATTATTATCTTCATTGTCGTCAAAATCATCACATCATTAAATTCTCCTTCATAAATCCGGCTCGTTCTCCGGGGTGAGGATCAGACATGGATTTATTATGTCCTGATCCTGGATGATTCTTAATAAAGTCTTAGTTGATGTTTAATTCTTTGTTCATGTTTTATTGGAGCGTTTAAAGTGTCATTAAACGTGTGAAAGTGCAGAGGCGTCGAGTTACTCCTCGTCTTCTGAAGTGGCCTCGGGCTCTGACGCTCAGTGAGTCGCTCGGTGAGTCGCTCGGTGAGTCGCTCGGTGAGTCGCTCGGTGAGTCGCTCAGTGAGTCGCTCGGTGAGTCGCTCGGTCAGTCGCTCGGTGAGTCGCTCAGTGAGTCGCTCGGTGAGTCGCTCGGTCAGTTGCTGTGGGCTTTGCGGACACTTCCTTTTATAAAACCACGCGCTGAAATAAAAGTATCTTCTCCACGTCTGTTTCCTCTGAGTCTGTGCAGCTCTGGCCTTTCAGATGATGCAGTTACACAAGAAACATTTCCCATCTGCGCTGTGCTTGGTTACACTCTCTGCTGAGACGTGGATGACTTCAGGAATGTATCGGGCAGCGGTTTAATAAAAAGAGAAGTCAGGAGTGTAGATTTCTTATTATGAGGCACATTCTTTATGAGATGTTCGTATGAAAGTTCATTTTTAGCCATTAGACTCTGAAATGCAATTTTATCTGATGGGAATATTGAACAAATAATTTCATGCAGCCTTCATTTGTCTGGACCTAAAACTTTATTTAAACAGTGACTCTGGTTGGATTCTGATGATAAAAAGGTAATAAAAAAGGTATTGGACTGAATACACAGTAAGTCCAGTGTGTGAATAAAAGAAAACGTGTCAGACTATCCACCGCGGCTCACACACATCGTTACACACATCCTCAGGCTCATCTGGCTCTTTTTCCAGACCGAGGTTGAGTTTGTTTTCATCCCTGACAGTTTGTTCTGCTCACTAGCGCCTCACAGTGGTCACGTGATGTTGTTGATGTTTGTTCAGCTGATTTATTTTTAAAAAGTTTGGGTGTTGTTTTCCTAACGATGGAGGCAGGACGACAGCGCCACCTGCAGTCCGACTTCTTCAAGACGGTACTCCAGGTGTGTGAGAGTAGAAAAGCCCCTCGTCCCGGTTTAAAGTCTCACGGACATGTTTCCATATTTCGTTTGGCTCCTTAATCCATAATGTGCTTCTCTCTTTTGCAGTCGTCACAAATGGCTGATTTTATTTGTTCCTCTTTGCGTTTTGTTGCTCGTGTTCACGTCTTTGCAGAGGAAGTCCAAACTGTCAGGGATGAAAAACAAACTAAACCTCGGTCTGGAAAAAGAATCGACTAAAATACAACGTGTAGAACAAGAGCAACAAATATAAATATAAAAACAAACCTCTATTTAAAGATGCATTTGGTAACTTTGCTGCAGTGGAGAAGATCAACAGTTTTTATCCAGGCAGATGTGATTGTGTTTGTGTCTTGAAGGCGCGATAATAATTATGCAATTCCAACTGTTTTTCTGCCAAACAATATAGAGAAAAACATGCATCACTTGTCTCTGTGGAGAAAAATACATCACAGTTCACCTTTCAGGGTTTTGCTGTTTCGCAGATTTTTTGTGTGTAATTTTACATGTTTTGTTTTTACGCTGTATGACCATGTATGGTGTCGTGCGTCCTGATTGGCTGTTGGACTGTAGACCATTGTGTCGTGCGTCCTGATTGGCTGTTGGACTGTAGACCATTGTGTCGTGCGTCCTGATTGGCTGTTGGACTGTAGACCATTGTGTCGTGTGTCCTGATTGGCTGTTGGACTGTAGACCGTTGTCCATCAGTCTCCTCCGTGCCGTGTCTCCTGTCCAGTACAGAATGTGTTCAGACAAATTTACATAAACGTTGGATCTCAGTGTGACTCTGAAGTGCTGTACGTTTGCAATTTGTTTTCTCCCCGACAAAACCCACAATGTCGATGAAACGTTCTGCACCGACAAAGACGCCTACGAAGGTTTGAACTTTGAGAGAGTTTAAACGAGAGAGAAATGTGAGAAAATGTTAACGCCTGTGTGAGAAAAGTGTATAAAGTGTGTGGTGAGGGGTTTTACAGACAAAAACAGAGAGAATAATGTACAAAATGAAGCTGATACTTTGTGGATTTTTAGACGGTGACCCCTGCGATAAACGACAGACTGTACACCTTTAACAAATGATTTAGACTTGGCGCCGACACAAATTGTACCTGTGTGTGAAGCTCAGTTGCTGTGACTTCCTCAGAGTTATTCATAAACTCTGTGCTCATAAATGCAACGGACACAATTTGACCAAAACACCAGAGATGGATATTTCACATTTTCTCATAAAAGTTGTAGTTGTTTTTCGCCCGGGCCGTCCGCAGAGCGTCTCCACAGAGCGTCTCCACAGAGCGTCTGTTATCAGGGGGCTGTGTGGGCAGACTCATGAACACTGTCCAAAGTTACACTAGAAAAGTACAAGTTCCACGGCTCCATCGCTGCTGTGGGTTTGGCCAGACACAAAATCCATGTCAGAGAAAAAAAAAAATCCAATGCTGGCACAAAGAAAGTATATTTTCTTCTTTCTGCAGTTCTTCTTGAGGTTTTGTATTGTTAAATTCAAGATGGCAAACCCCAAAATTTACAAATGTCTCACAGATAAAGTAAACGTTGAATAGATCGAAGGTTAAAGACGTTTCTCTCATTTAAAACAAAATCAAACTTCGGTCACTTCAGATTCGCAGACGGCTTCGCTTCGCTCATCGATTCTCTTGAAAAACACAATGAGCCATATTTGTTTTGATACGGACGGACCGTGCACGTCCCTGATTGGCTAATCCACCTGTCAATCATGTGTATCTGAACTTGTGTCCAGACGATCACACGTTTGTAAAGCACTGGAAAAGTTCAGTACAATATGATATGATGTATTTTAAATTGATTCAATGCAATTCTCAGTGAAAAATAAAGGCTTTCGGGACACGTGAGGATTTTTTAAAATTTATCTTCCATTTATTGAAGATGAATAAACATAAAGTGCATTTTGTGTGTTCCATGTGTCAGTTTTATTCATTCACAGTTTATACGAGCTCCACATTTACATTTACACAGAGACATGTGCAGTTTAACGACTGAAGGAGCAAAACATATCGACTAAAACAACTGTGACACGAAAAGTCTGTGTTAAACCAAAGATAATATGAAATAAACCTGTTTAAATCAACAAAACAGTGAATCAAATGTTCTGCTTAAACGAGTCTCTTTTCTCTAAACGAGACGCACAAATGTAGAGCTGTGACTGAATAACTTGGTCAAATATAAAATAAAAATAGTCTTGACAATATATCGATACAGCAGCTCGTGATATCGATATTTCAGTATTTTTGCAATGGTGCACGATAAAGATATTTACTGATGATATGGACAGATGTGGAGGCTGGTGGACACTCCTGATGGGGGCGCTGTGTCGAGACACCAACTCTATAAATGGTGAGATCTTTAGGTTGAAAGACGAATGGATGAGAAGAGTGATGGAGAGAGAGGAAACAGGTGATGTCGCAGGGATAGACTTGTATAAACGGGCCCTCTGGGTGATTAGAGACGTGGTTCAGGTGAGCTGTGGTGAGCTGAGGAGCAGGAGGAGGCTGAGGCGTGGTCCTGCTCCTCTCGAGTGAGCTGTAGTTGGTTGGAGAGGAGCAGGAGCAGACTGAGGCGTGGTCCTGCTCCTCTCGAGTGAGCCGTGGTTCTCTGTAGAGGAGCAGACTGAGGCGTGCTGCTCCTGAATCTCAGTCAATCATATTAACTCCTTGTATTTTTTGTCTAATTTAAATAAATATTACATTAACACTATGAGCAGCTCGTTAAACGTTTCTAACTTGCCGATGTTTCCACCCAATTAATTCTAAAACACTGTTGACCTTTGACCTCGGTCCACTCTGTTAATGAGATGAATAAAGTGTCAATAAACCGTCAGCAGAACCTTTGCCTTCTCTGGAGTCGGCTGCTGCTCCAGACCCAGTTCTATTTATTCAAACATGAAAAATGGAGATAAAAACTAGATGAACAATCTCCTGCGCGTAATGTGGCGACGCGCCTCATGTTAGCGAGCGGCTGGCGTCCTGCTGTTACTGCTCGGGCCGCTGACCGCCGCGCAACACGAGCTAATGAACCGCAGAGTATCGACGTTATCAAACCACAAAGTTCGAAACCTTCCAGCGAAAATGTCTGACTAAACAGAACTGAGGCACCAAATGGTTTTACTCTTTTTTGTATTAGTCAAGCCTGATTTAGATCAGTCAGATTATTCTGAGGTTTTGTTTTTTATCTGTGACTGTGTAATTTATAAATTGTAGGATTATTATTCCGTTTGTTGAAATAACTTTACAAATTTCTTTTGGCTTTTTCAAGAGAAGCAGCAACATTTTAATCTTTCTCTTCAACTTTTTAGATTTATTTTCAAATTTTCTGTAATTTTGTCAGATTTTGTGCATAAAACTGTTTATTTATATATTTATATTTATATATTTATATATCTGTATATTTAAGTGTTGTTTTTTATAACAGTGAAACGAGCTGTTAAACTTTTCAGGGATTATTTTGAAGCTTGAATGTTTTTCGTTTTCCATCTGTGGCTTTTAGGACGATTGAAATTTCACAGAATTGTACTGAAATAACTTTATATTTGTGTTTGTCTTTTTTTATTTGAGCATCACAAAAATAAACCTCCGTGTGCAGTGATTTACATAGAGATGTGGCTTGTGTTTTATGTAACAGTTTGTTGAGACGTTTGACCCGTAACTGGATGGTTGGTAGTTTGAGTCCCGCTTCTGGCTCTGTGTTTGTGCTTTTGGGCAAGACACTTCTCCTAAAAGGCTCAGATGTGGATGTGTGATCACTGAGCGAGTGAGTGTGTGACGATGGATCACATTTTACTGTAACTTTGGCGTAACATGTCGTCTCCATGGAGATGTTATTACTTTGCCTAGAATGTTCCACCATGTGACATTAAAACACAATTATCAGGTGTTGTGGCCAGACAAAGTCACAAATAGGAATGGGACAGTCTTAAAATTAAAACTCACAATTATTGTGACTAAAATAATCACGATTAAAGATGTTATGATAATTATTAAACCGAGGCAGTTTAATGTCCTCACACGTGACACCAGGTCCTTGGAGGTTTTATGTTTTCAGATTAATTCATGATTGTTGTAAAACCCTGCGCCGCTGTTAGCAAACTGTGCTAACCTAGCGATAGCTCGTGTTTCCCCTCTGAGTCGTATCTTTTCTCCTTCAGATTCTGCAGATCGGTGGCTCGTCTTGTTGCTCTTGTTTTTCAAATCCATAATAATTCCACACATCAGACTTCACCTTCTTCAGTGGAGGATATAAATGTGTGGAGTCACTGGGATCAGGATCCACTGCCCACGAGCCACAGAAGAAACAAGTGTCACTGCTACGACAGAGCGCCCCCTTGTGGACAAACACCAGAACGAACATCTAAACACTGTATGAAACTGAAACATGAGGCAAAGGTGATTATGATCATGTGCGATGATCATGATTATTAAAAAAATGTCGCCAACGATTAATTGTGGATCTTTATTATCATGATTAACGATATTATCGTATATCGTCCCATCTCAAATCAACAGAGGCAGTAACACCTGTAGTTTTAGGTATTTCTTTGGGGAGTAAAAACAAAATAAACGGAAGATAGACAAGTTTAATTTTGTCCAAATCATTTTGAGAATGATTTGGAACATTTCAGACAAAGCCATAGCGTCTCCATGGAAACAAGCAGGTGGCAGAAAAGTTAGATATTTCATTTTAAATAGAACTGTTGACCTTAATCTACACGACTGGTTTTAACTGAAGCGTTTCACCAGGTCCAGAGACGTCCGTCTACAGTATAAATACATAAATATATGTATATTTATACATATTTATATATTTGTATATATATTTATATATATTTATATACACTGACTGCACTGCGCTTTAGGCTTTTGAGTAAAAACTTCTCCATCAGCAACAAACAGTCCAGACTTTTGTCTTGTGAATCAAAGAGCGTCTTCTTTCAAGGGCCGGGTGTTTGATCATCGTCGTCCCTCAGACACGTCAGACATGAAGCGACGCCCTGTCCTCTGCCCCCTGGGGTACGGAGGCCTAATTGGGACACAACACTCACACTCTGGGGCCTCTGGTTTACTTAAAACTTTGTAGAACTTTGTGTTTTTAAGAAGAGAGCTGGCAGCTACAGAAGTGGCGTCCTGCTGCGTCAGACATTTGGGATTAAAGACGAGCGATATCGAGGAGTTGTATTTCATTTAAGAGTTTTATCTATAACTCAAGGCTTTCGGTTTCAGAAATTCTAACTGATCTTTACGTGGACAGTAATTAGTGACAGAAGGTGTTTCAGATTACAAATATAAAGATGCACTAGACATTTCTGGCGTAGGGTCCACCTCCTGTTTGTCGTCATAGATCTCTTTGCCTCGAACAGATATAATTATATTTGGCCCCCGAGATGTACCTCTAATACTACTGTGGTAATACTACTGTGGTAATACTACTGTGGTAATACTACTGTGGTAATACTACTGTGGGAATACTACTGTGGGAATACTACTGTGGGAATACTACTGTGGGAATACTACTATGGTAATACTACTGTGGTAATACTACTGTGGTATCTGTCCTGTGTGATCAGATCCATGTGCTCCTCCTGCTCCTCTTTAAGGGTCAAGACACAGAGGACAAAGGTCACAGGGTCATGTGGGCAACACTCTGTAATTAAATCACACACATGTAGAACCAAGAGTGTGTCAAATAAATAAATACAGTTTCTTTGTTCAGGGTTTTTCTCACTTTGGCTCAGAGAAAACCCAGACTCTGTGATTGACATATTCTCTGTTTTTATATTCTGCTGCTGTGTGCGAATTAAACTACACTACGAATCCCAGAATGCTTTGCAGATGTGCTGTTGCCGCCCCCACCTCTTGTGTTGACTCTCATTAGCGTCTGCTCAGATTTAATCCACCTTTTCTTCTCAATAAATATTTATTTTGACCCACGACTTAGTCACAGTTTTTAATTTCGGCCTCTGTGAGTTTGAGTTTGACGCCTCTGGTCTAGAATATTCCACATTTTGGCATTTGCCTTTGATTCAAATCCATTTAAAGTCGTGCGTTCTTAGTAAAAACTGGCTGATCTGTATCTTGGCCTGTAACTGTTTGTCTCCATGGAGATAGATGCACTTAATTCAATACTGTGGGACATTCCAGACAGAGCAGTATCTCCATGGAGACGAGCACATACAGCACCAAACCCTCCGGAAAAAAAGGTGCACAGCTCTTTTTAATAAAATATCAGGAGTTGTCGCAGCTGCACAAACCCGAGCTCGACTGAATATCGTGCGTTCTGTTGTTGTGTCCTGAGGCAAAACACTTCTCCCACTTGGTCTGTGTGTGAATGTGGGACAGACGGCACAGACTGGCAGCCTCGCTTCTGTCAGCCGCCCCCAAGGCAACTGTGGCTATAGAAGAAGAGCGAAGGAGCAGTGTGGAGCTTTAAGAGGCTTGTCAGGGAAACAGAAGTACAAGGACTCGACTAATACTGACCGAGTACTAGTACTACATTTAAGCTGAAGTACAGTGGTCCCTCGTTTATCTCGGGATCACAATCTAAAAATAACGTGCAAAAGGCAAAACTGGCGAAGTATCAGCTTTATTTTTTACGTTTATTCTGTGTGTTTTTTGTCTGTAAAACCCCTCACCACACACTTTATATTTATTTTTATGTATTTATATTTTGACTCAACTGGAATGTGAAGGAATACATGTGTTAAAACTGAAAGGGAGTGAAATATTGAAGAAAAAAAGTCTAATGCTGCCACTGTCTTTACTACTACAGCAACACTACTACTACTACTACTACTACTACTACTACTACTAGTACTACTACTACTACTACTACAACTACACAGTAAATGCCATATCGATATTAAGTGTAAAAATAATGTTCCATATGTGGTAAAGTGAGTTAATATTCCAACTATTTATATTACACTGGTTTATCTCGGGGGTCACATCCTAAAAATAACCCACAAAAAGTGAAATCTGTGAAGTATCATCTTTATTTTTTACATTATTCTCTCTGTTTTTGTCTGTAAAACCCCTCACCACACACTTTATACACTTTTCTCACACAGGCGTTAACATTTTCTCACATTTCTCTCTCGTTTAAACTCTCTCAAAGTTCAAACCTTCGTCGGCGTCTTTGTCGGTGCAGAACGTTTCATCGACATTGTGGGTTTTGTCGGGGAGAAAACAAATCGCAAACGTACAGCACTTCAGAGTCACACCGCTGTTTGTATTGACCTAACCTCAGAGTTCGTGTATAAACCTCCACGCCGCTCCAGTCCCGACATATAAACGTATAAAATGTACATGAGTGAATCCTCTCGTGTCATCATTTCTTAAAGTCGACTCGTGGTTAAGATACAGTAAAATCCTGAGTCCAAATCGCAGTGACGAGGCGTGTCTCTTTGCCGCCGGCTCTTCTCGCCTACGCTGTTTACTTAAGATTCACAAAGTTTGAGTTCAAATGCAAGTGTTGAAACTCCAGTGATTGTAGTGATTAAAATAACCAAAACGCACTGGCAGCGTGGACGACACTTTGAGATGTTTTGTGTTAAAGGTTTTAGATTTTATTTTTTTCAATATGAAAAACAAAACTAGTTAATTTTATCTTATTCTTTGCTCATCTTCTGCATTCTGAGCATCCTGATTATTCACTGCAATGAGTTTATAAGCACGTGTCACAGATTTAAGACGCCACAGTGTAGTTTTGCGTGCTAATGGTGCACTTCCTGATTATTTCCTCAAATTCTTTAAAATAATTGGGTATATAGAGACTTTAAAGGTTCTATATTACACAAAATTCCAGCTTTAATCCATGTTCTAATGATGTTTCCTCCTCAAAAACAGACCTGGAGTCGTGTTTTGTGTTTGAGTCACACTTTATTATTAGTCTATTATTATTATTAACTCTCTGTTCCACCTTGTGATGTCATGAAGTGGTCGTTTTCAAGTGAACAGCTCCTTTTACCTTTAGTCCAGTACAGATTTTAGTTCAATTCCAGAAGCTGAAATGATCCAAATGATTCTATAAATGAAGGTGTGTGGAGTTTAAAAACACAGCGGAGCACTTCCTGTATCACCACACGATGACATCACAAGGTGGAACAGAGTGTTTTTAGTGTAAATCTGCAGGTTTGTGTGTTAAACATGTGAGAATGAAACAAAAACTCCAGGTCTGTGATGAGGAAACATTAGACCTGATCAGAAAACAGTAAATCCTGCTCTTTAATTATTGTTTTATTCAGAAACCGTCACTGCCAATTAGTAAAAAGTGTCAACTCTCGGACGGGGGGGGGGTGTGGTTCTTCTTGATCTTTCGTGGTTTCCAGTTGTGTCGTAGCAGATTCCTCCTGTGCAGCCAACTGTTTCCTAACGAGCGCGTAATGGATTTTCTGGAGTTGGACAGCTCGTGTGAAGCGCTCGCTGCTGCCGCTAATTATCTATTAATAAAAACAGGTGCCTGGTGAGCCCGGCCAATCCGATTATTAATTCTCTCCTTTTCTACTCACACTCGCACAAACAGACAATTAAACATTCGAACGCGGCGCAGGATAGTGGGAATGTGGATTTAAAGGTGCACTGAGGAGCTTTTCTGCTTCTCGTCTTGCTCGTTTCCATGGAGATGTGTATGTACAGTGTGTGTGTGTATGTGTGTGTGAATGAGCGGACTCACAAACTTTACCTTTTGGTCCCTTGAACCTTGAACCTTGAATGTTCCACAGTGTGATCTGTTTCCATGGAGATGAGCAGGCGCCGCCACCGGGTCGAGTCACGTGTCAGATCTGTGAAAAGACGAGACCACTCATAATAAGAATGTTTTGATAAGAATGTTTTTGAGGTATTTCAAGGCCTGCAATTAAATTCATGCTGGAAATAATCATAATAATCATAATAAAAGCAACATTAAAACAGAAAAGTGCAGACGTACTTCCTGGTTCTAGTCTGACCCGAGCAGCAGTGTTTTGGATGTTCTGGATGTTCTGGATGTTCTGGATGTTCTGGATGTTCTGTTCTGTGGCTCGTTTGTAGAGTCCAGTGATCAGGACGTTACAGTCGTCTAATCTACTGGACACAAATTCAGGATAAGTCTGAGTCTGGGTTTGACAGTTTAACTTTGATTTTTGACATGTTTTAGATGTAAAAAGCTGCAGATGTTACTGATTTGATGTGTCAGTTAAAGTTCTAGTCTGAGTCCATTATTACCTCTAGATTTCTGTCCTGAGTTGAAGGTTTTAGAGAGAGACACTGGAGGTGACACTGACACTTTCTCTATGTTTCTGACTTGAGTCTTGTCTGAGTTTATCTGGACAAAGTTGTTTTTCCTCCACACACTGATCTGTTGATGCAGTGAATCCACTGGTCCAGATTCACCTTCTGCCAGCGCCAATAAAGCGACGACATCTCCATGGAGACCAGCAAGTGGCAAACCCCCCGCCATAAAAGTTACTCAGTGCAGCTTTAAAACAGATACAACTGTGAGATGATGATTTTATAGGAACCAAAAATACTATAAAAAGTTTCCATTTTCCAAACAGACATTGGGTCAAATCGCGACTTTTGATCAAGGACCAAATGTTTGTTTAATTTTATCGAGGCCAAAAAAACGACACTGAGCTAAACGTTGGGTGGGATTTAGTCTGAACGACGCCGCGTTTGGGGCGGAGCTTTTAACCTGGAGCGAGTTTGTAGAAGGAAACATCAGGAGCTTTAAGAGACGAACCTGCTCAAAGGAAAAGGTCGAACCAGAAAAACATCAGACTCACACAACTGTGACCCAGAATGACCCAGAATGACCCAGAATGACCCAGAATGACCCAGAATGACCCAGAATCCTCTAAAAGCAGGACTCATGTTTAGTAAAGTCTCAAACAGTGAAACGAGGAGGAGGAGGGAGAGAGGAGGAAGAGGAGAGGAGAGGAAGAGGAGAGAGGAGGAAGAGGAGAGAGAGGAAGAGGAGAGAGAGGAGAGGAAGAGGGGAGAGAGGAAGAGGAGAGGAGAGAGGAAGAGGAGAGAGAGGAGAGGAGAGAGGAGAGGAAGAGGAGAGAGAGGAGAGGAGAGAGGAGAGGAAGAGGAGAGAGAGGAAGAGGAGAGGAGGGAGAGGAGAGAGAGGAGAGGAAGAGGAGAGAGAGGAGGGAGAGGAGAGAGGAGGAAGAGGAGAGAGAGGAAGAGGAGAGGAGGGAGAGGAGAGGAGGAAGAGGAGAGAGGAAGTTGAATTTAAACTGAGTCATGATCTTTCTCCACAAACCTTAACCCCATCACTATGAATTTACATGAACATTTTACAGTTTCCTTTAGATTTTTTATACTGAGACTTTTTTTTTTTTAAAGCAGCTCTGTGTGAGATTTGTTTGGAATGTTCCTCAGTGTGGCATTATACTTATCGCCGCTGCATTTCTTCAATAACAGCTGTTTTTATTGGTCAAAAACACCTGTGTTCTTACTGTGAGCGGAGACGTCCTCTCCACAGACCTGACTCTAACATAGCATCTGGCATCATCTGTTTGTCTCGGTTTCATGTTTTTATTGATGTTTGAACAAATATAGGACGGACATTTAGACGACAAATATGTACACACACCTTTTAATTTTTGTGTAACAAAAACTAAAACTAAAAAAAATAAATCACATGAATCTTAAGTGAACAGACAAATATGAAGAACATCACACAATAAATAATACAAATATTATAAAATTATAAATAAAATATGAATGATAATAGTGAGAAAAGGGGAGGTAGGGATTGGTTCATACCAGGGGTGTCCAAACTATGGCCCAGGGGCGAAATGTGGCCCTCAGTCCTTCAGTGAACTGGCCCAGTTGATCAGTGCTTTTTACAGCAAATTTGACTAATCCACCACTATAACCTAAAAAACATCACATTTCATTGTCACACAGACCTAATATTAATATTTCAGGCCTTATTTAAAGTATGAAGTCAAAACTATGTTAAATGCACCGTCTGAATTATCCTCTGTATCGACCACTGACCCTCACTGTTAAATATTTTGGCCCTCGGTGAAAAGAGTTTGGGCTCCTCAGGCTTAGACAGTTTCACAAAAGTTAATGTTTGCCACTTTCTATAACATTTGTTTACAATACTCTTCTTTAAAAAGGACAGAACCTCATTAATCCGTCGAGCGCTGGACGGGAAATGTGTTGATTTCTGATGGAAGATGGAGATGGCGTTTTGCAGCGAGACACGTAAACGCCCAAACCTGCAGCTGTAGATGGCACGTACGGAGAAACATCACTCTGGACACGGCATCACAATAAACCCGCCAAAAGGTCGTAAGGTCGTAAGGGCAGGAAAAAGAACTTGTGTGTGAGTTTATAAAGTGATCCACCTTCACAAACAGAGGGAAAGTCTTGTTTTTGAGTAACATCTGAACAGAACTTTAAACTGGATCAAATGATTGAGCTGTAACGTGGAGTCGCACCAGTGTTTGTCCCGACTCACGCTCCCAGGTCTTTTTCGTTTCCATAGTCACATGACCATCTTATGACTGAATAGATCTGATTTTTCAAAGCTCCTGGCATCATCTGCTTGTCTTTGTGGAGAATTTAATGCCATACTAAGGAACATGATTGAGACAAAGCAGCTGGAGACCCTCAATTAGAAAAGCCATTGTGCATCTACCAGTAAAACTTATATACAAATGCACTTTTATACAATTTGTGAGCTCAATATGCCACTTATTTCATGCATAATCTTCAACCGATCCATATTTTTATTCTTGATGAAGGATTGAGGAGATTTTACGACGACCTGACTGAAGTTTTACTCATAAACCACACGCTCTGAACATGTTTCAGCACAAAAAGGAAAAAACGTCAGGTCCAGGGCCAGTATTTCCTGATCATCCACGAACAAAATAACATGAGATTGTGTCGGACGTGGGGCTGCTGACCGTCTGCTGACCGTCTGCTCCGGGCGTCCAGGGACCAGTGGGATCACACGCAAAAAACACACTTCCACCGAGTATTTTTATTTTGTACAGACTCCAGACCATGGACCTGTTCAGCGACACAAAGTTCACACGAGGAGAGCAGAATCTTTCACTCCCATCTCCTCATTTTGTTGATTTTCGTTCTGAATGAGCCACAAACAAGACTGCACATTTTCAAAAGAACCGAACAGTGTTACAAAATTAAGTCCCGGAAAATATCAATAGAGTTTTACAGCTTGAATGCACATCGACAACTAAACCAGAGCATTTTCCATTAACTCAGTCTCCTCTCGCCGCCGCCACGGCTCAAAGCAGCGATGAGATGTTTAATGAAAGACTCTGTTTAAGACAAATAGAAGCCAAAAGGACAGACATCGTAAACTCTTTAAGTGAAGTGTCTCTTTATCGTGGCGTTTTTGTTCACACAATGACTTATATCTATGTCTTATATCTCCTTTTGTTCTATCTATGGAGCTACTTTATGTGTGAATTGTGTGAGGATCATGTTGTGCGTCATCGCTAATGCACATTCTGACATCTGTGAGCATCGTGAATAGAGCGATTGTTTTTCTTGTTAAGGTTTAAGTCCAAGGATGGAGTTAGAAAAAGGAAATACATGGAAAAATTGAGTACAGCTGTGTGTCACTCGCTGTTTTGTGAATTTTTTTAGTCCAGTTTTTCATGCTTTTTTACACTGTATGAACGTGCATTGTGTCGTGCGTCCTGATTGGCTGTTGGACTGTAGACCATTGTGTCGTGCGTCCTGATTGGCTGTTGGACTGTAGACCATTGTCCATCAGTCTCCTCCGTGCCGTGTCTCCTGTCCAGTACAGAATGTGTTCAGACAAATTTACATAAACGTTGGATCTCAGTGTGACTCTGAAGTGCTGTACGTTTGCAATTTGTTTTCTCCCCGACAAAACCCACAATGTCGATGAAACGTTCTGCACCGACAAAGACGCCTACGAAGGTTTGAACTTTGAGAGAGTTTAAACGAGAGAGAAATGTGAGAAAATGTTAACGCCTGTGTGAGAAAAGTGTATAAAGTGTGTGGTGAGGGGTTTGACAGACAAAAACAGAGAGAATAATGTAAAAAATAAAGATGATACTTCACGGGTAATTTTTAGAACGTGACCCCCAAGATAAACCAGGACCAGTGAACATAGCGTTTTGAAAGGTCCTATATCAAACAAAAGTGACTCTTGTAGCTTTAATCCATGTTCTAATGTTGTTTCCTCCTCAAAAACAGACCTGGAGTTGTGTTTTGTTTCATTCACACATGTTTGAGTCACTTTATCATTAGTCTGTAACATCTCCAAAGCTCAAAATGCTCTGTTCCACCTTGTGATGTCATCAAGTGGTAGTTTTCAAGCTCCTTTTACCTTTAGTTCAGTAGAAATTGACAGTTCCAGGAGGTGAAATGATTGACATGATTCTAGTGAAGATGTGTGGAGTTTAAAAACACTCCGTCTTTTTTGTTCTATTTTAAATCAGATTCTCGGAGCAGCTTCTTTTTGCTTCTTTACTTTATCGACGGCTCTACAAACCCTTGGCCTTCTCTCAATGAGCTTCATGGTTTTCACTTCACTGCGGCGCCGCGTCCGGGTCAAGTCCAAACGGGCGATCAAAGCGGGAGGTGGCTGTTTCAAAAGATGCTTCCGGCGAGAATCTACAATGTAAATAATCACAGAAATAGATGAAAAGTAATCGAAGAAACGCTCAAACTTTTGACTGGCTCGATTGTGCAGGAAGTGACGGTTCAAGAAAGTCGTACATCGTGATCTATGTCCTAAAAGAAAGTCTAAAAGTAACCAGAATGAGACATTATGGTATTATTCCACATCGTTCAACAGCACCAACGTTTTTCTGCGTCTGTAAATCTGTGTGCGGCGCTCTCCCTTCACCCGCCGCCTCCTTCAGCCACATAAAGCGGCGGTGGCAGGTCTAACCTCGGCTCCGATCGCGCTGATCACAGGAGCGTGGTTCAGTTTCACCACAGGCTCGTGTAGACTGAGCCGCACAAAGCCGCTCTCGACAGCTGCAGGCGGAGGGTGTTGTTGGCTCCACAAAAGAGAGCCCTCGAGTTGCACTGAGCTTCGTATGTCAAAGCAGAGCATTATGGGAGCAAAGCACTTGTGGATTTGATGTATGCACGAAGGAAATACAGCCAAACATCCCAGGCAGCGCAAATAAACACGGCGTTTTAGCACAACGCTGCTCTGAATGTGGATTTACTGTCGAGCGATTCTGTCTTTGAAAAAACGTGAAGACATTTTTGATTCATTACGTAACTTTCTGCTAATGTCACGTCATCTGTGTGAATCCGTGGAAGTCTAAAGTTAAAACCACACTCCACAGAGACAGATTGTACGACGTAGTGTGGAAAAATATAGCAGGAGGAACAGCATTTCCATGGAAACAAGCAGAAAGAGGCTCTGCTTCAAGCCAAACAAGAATCCGGTTTGTGCGACGCCTGTCCGCAGAAAGGACACAACCAAAATGGAAAAAAACAACATCTTTTCATCTATTTTTCCACAACAAAAGTGCATTGCGTAACATTTCTGACCACCTGCTTACCCCAGATGCCATTTCTTTTCCTGGAATGTCCCACAGTATGTCTTTAAACTTGTTTTTCTTGCATTTATTCAATTAAATGTCTTTGTTTCGCTCAAAAATACCTTGAGAAAACCTGCTTTCTTATGATAAGCCGGGTCGCCTCTCCACAGCTCTCACCTGTAACTCCACCAGCTCAACTCCACAGAGACAGATAAGTGTAATGCCATACTGCGGAACATTCTAGACCCAAGTAATTACATTTCCATGGTTCTACTCAGCCCCTGACCCAGTATCTGAGAACACACTGCGTTTGTATAATTCTGCTGTTTTTCCCTCGTCCTTATCAGCCGCCGGTGGAACGTGTTTTATGCAGCCCTTGACTCACTTGGCTCCGTTTCAGTCGACAAACCTTTTCTTTCGCTCAAACCCAGTCAGCACATTTCAAACTTGATAAAAAACGCTGACCACTGCTCCGTACGACTCGGGCTGGACTCTGGCACAAAGATCCCTGAAGTCCTGGAGGTGCACGGCCTCATTCATCAGGCGGACAGGCAGAACTGTAACGGCGGCGCCGGGCCGAGCGTGTAAAGATGTTTTATTTCACCCATATCCTGCCGTCACGCCGCGTCCAAAGATGATTTTGTGTTTGGGCGACACAGACCGATACAAATGAACTGGAAACATCATCCGTCTGATTTTATTTATGATTCAAGGCTTTTTTATTTAATATATGTGCAATTTAAAGCTGCACTATGGAACTTTTCTGGAGGAGGGTCTATGTCATTGGTTGATGATGTTCTTGCTTTAACCGAAATGTTCCACAGTGTGGCATTATCTGTTGCTGCATTACATCACCTGTTTGCCTTTTGTGGAGACTGATACATATTTAAAGTTATACTCTGGAACATGTCCAGAAAGTCTCTTTACAAGTTTAAAATGTAAGTAAATCCTCGTCTGTGTGACACGACTGCGTTCAGCCCAATGAGACGGTTTGTGGTGACGCCTGGTTGGAAACAGACGTGCGTCTTCATTGTTTATTTGTGGAACATGTGCAGATTTTATTGGTCTGTGATAAACTATAATATATAAACTATATTTTTCATCCCAGTTTTACCAAAACTCATGTTTTATTATGACAAATGTTGGACGTTGCCATGGCAACACGACTAAAAGTAGAGGTACGTCCTTATTGGCTGTTGATCAGTTTGTCACGGAGGATTTAAATTATCTATGAGAAACTTTGCAAAAAATTGCACTGGAGTTGTTAGGGGGCGCTATACAGTAAATGTTCAATAATTTTACAAATGAACTGGAAAAGAAGAAATTTTTGCCAATCTTATATTTGGGTCCAATAAAATTGACTTTTCGTTGACGTTCAAACATGGCTTCAATCCGGCCGCAAAAATAATAAATAATAATAATGGACTTTTTTTTTCCCACACATTATTTTTCTCCTAAACCATAACAGCGACAGTCATGTGACTTTCTCACATTGTGCCCTGTCACAGATTTTTTCACAAGTCCACAACAAATCGATTGTCTTCTATGAATTTTTGAAAATGTATTTTGTAGAGGGCACTAGAGAGTCAGTTTGTTGGATAGCGCCTTGATTTGTGTATGATTATGTTCAGATCACAAATCTGCATGAACCTGTATCAGCTTTTTCCAAACAAATGTGTGAAAGAGAATTTTTTTTTTTTTGGTGTGTTCCAAAAATTATGATTTAGTTGAAAATTCCCCATGACCACATCCAAAGTCAAAATCAAAATGTAATTGATAATCTTTAATCACACATGAGTTTAGTGGGATTTGGCCAAATTTGAAGTGTTTTTGATGAAAACTGTGTGAGGAGATGTCCTGAATGTGAGGGTGTGCACTTTTGTCATTCCTGGGTTTGATCCAATATGGCCGACTTCCTGTACATTTTAGGGCGGGGCCTAAAACATTATTTTTGTCATGTCCTCATGTGTTCTATTTTTTTACGTGATTTTCAGGTTTTTACGTTTACTTTTTTCCAGGTCACGTTCCCATTTGAGGGGCGCACCGAGTCGTCTTTCATTATGTTTTGTCGGTGTCTTCGGTGAGAATTAGAGCTCGTGGAGTTCTAGTTTTTGATATCACTCACTGACACGTCGGGTCCCCAGACTCGGACCCAATTACAAAGACACGTGATAAGATGTATTAATTAGATTTGTTGGACTGTTTATAAAAGTGTTTAATCTCACTGGGGTCTGTGTTTGTGAGATCCTCAGTCAAACGTTTCCAGATCGTTGGATTGGAAGAGCCGGAAATAACAAAGATACAGGACATGAGTGAAGTAAAACGAAAGAGACGAGACTGAAGCAGAGGCTCAGCTGCAGCGACAGAAATCAGCCCCGTCTCCATGTCCTTCATGAGACTGACGGTCGACTAACGGTTTAGACCTGGTTCAGTCCTAGTTTAGTCCATGTTCTATTTGTCCTGATCCTCTTCCTCACGTTCTTTCTGTCATTGTCTTTTTTCAGGTCTTTATTATTTCTATAAATTCAATCTGAGGACTTTGAAACGTAAACATCATAAAAACCCGGTCACCTCGGTAACAGACCCAAGTATTCGATCATAACGTGAATGAAAAATGAATCTTTTCTCTTATGCAAATACATTTCCCCTGAGTTTTGACACGTCTCTTCTCTTTGAAATAACAATCCACTTTTAATAACAAACAAAGAACTTTAAAAACTTGGCCTTTTTCAGACTAAATTTCCGTTTCTTCTCCGTTTTGTGGTCCTGCCCGCAGCCGTCGCACGCTCGTTTAGAGATTTCAGGCTTATTATGAATCACTTGGTGTGAACACGGCTGCTGCAAACACACATTCCGTAGAGGAGTCGCGTTCCTTCCAAAATCCCATTCCCAGGGCGTGTTCCGGTCGTGTTTGTGTCATGGAGATATGGCATTAGCGGTGCGTTCAGGCGCTGGGGCGGGGCTCAGCGTGGCGTCTGTGTTTCCTCCGTGTTATATATTATTCAAAAAGCTCCTCGTGCGAACGCCGCGCCGCAGATATTGTTTCTGGAGTCTTGTTTTCCTCAAATCTGTTTTTGTTTTTGTTGCTTTGTTGTTTTCTTTATTGTTTCATAAATGCCCCAGTGATCCGACTGTTTTGTCAAAAAGAAACGTCTCAATGGAAAAACGGAGGAGCGAGTTGTCGTTTCATTCAGCTCCAGAAACACAAAATTAGTTTAGGCTCATTCATCTATTTTTGTTTATTTAGTAGTGTGTTTTCAGCCGTTTAAAACAAAATACTCCCGTCTTTATGTGAGAAAACTCCTCCAAATGTTTTATATCAGAAGATTCCAACAAAACACAACATTAAAACCATCGTCTGGAACATTCACGGTGACACAGTTGTGCGTCGCTATATCCTGGTTCACCTTTTGTGGATTTTTTTGTGCTATTTTGTATGTTTTTTTTTACAGAGTATTAACGTGCATTGTGTTCTACGTCCTGATTGGCTGTTGGACTGTAGACCATTGTGTCGTGCGTCCTGATTGGCTGTTGGACTGTAGACCATTGTGTCGTGCGTCCTGATTGGCTGTTGGACTGTAGACCATTGTCCATCAGTCTCCTCCGTGCCGTGTCTCCTGTCCAGTACAGAATGTGTTCAGACAAATTTACATAAACGTTGGATCTCAGTGTGACTCTGAAGTGCTGTACGTTTGCAATTTGTTTTCTCCCCGACAAAACCCACAATGTCGATGAAACGTTCTGCACCGACAAAGACGCCTACGAAGGTTTGAACTTTGAGAGAGTTTAAACGAGAGAGAAATGTGAGAAAATGTTAACGCCTGTGTGAGAAAAGTGTATAAAGTGTGTGGTGAGGAGAAAGAAAAAAAGAAAGAGAAAAAAGAAAGAAAGAAAGAAAGACAGAAAAAGAAAGAATAAGAAAGAAAGAAAAAAGAAAGAAAATGAAAGAAAGAAAAAGAAAACAGAAAGAAAGAAAGAAAGAGAAAAAGGAAGAAGAAGAAGGAAGATGAAGGAAGAGTGTGTGAGAAAAGTGTATAAAGTGTGTGGTGAGGGGTTTTACAGACAAAAACAGAGAGAATAATGTAAAAAATAAAGATGATACTTCACAGATTATTTTTAGAACATAAACTCCGCGATAAACCAGGGAACAGTGTGTATAAATTTTAAGCCATACTGAGGATTATTGCCAAAATAAATATTTCCATGGAGACAAGCAGGTAGAGACTCTCCTCCAGGACAAATAGGAGTCAGGTTTGTGGAGATGCGAGCTCACTCACAGTAAGAACACGTGTTTTTTAAATGTTTTTAGTGCAATAAAAAGAAGTAAAAGAAAAATTCTAATCTGTCAAATGGACAAATGGTTGTAGGAGTGAAGACGTTTGGCTGTTCGTCTTCTCTTCTTCTCTTCTCTTCTTCTGTTCTCTTCTCTTCTTCTCTTCTCTTCTCTTCTCTTCTTCTGTTCTGGTCAGATCACTGCTGGACGCTGCTTTATGTCCATCTGTGATTTGTCCAGAACTGAAGAACTGTCCTGGATGAGCAGCCAAACAACTCCATTTTTCTTTTCCTCTGGATCAGACGACTGCAGGTTTGGAGCTTTAAGAAAACCTTTGTCCCACAATATGGACTTTTCAATTTTGTAACAGCAAAGTAAAAGAAGCACAGCGATAGAAAAACAAAACATCAAAAATACACGAAAGATCAATATGGTTTACAAAAATATAAAGCTCAAATAAACCTGAAATGTCTTTGCTGATTCATATTAGCGCCTCTGTGTGACACGTGTGGTCACTGCGAGCTCATCGGGATCGTTACCAAAACAATCCACTTTGCCTTTCGCCCTTTCACTCACCTCGAAGCTAAAAACCTTCCTGAAACTTTTTCGAGTCGCGCTGCCAACCGTCCAATCGATGCAGACGCAGAACGACCCTTTTGGCAGAGAAAGTCGATAAGTCGTCCATCTCGGTCTTTAACGTTTTCTCCCGCTCAGAAATAAAGCGTCATTTTTCCTTCAGCCTCTTCTTTAAACACTTTCACTGACATTATAGTGCTGGCCTCAGGTGACAGATTAAAAACGTTGTTAGTATTCAAACGTAGCGGTCAAACTGGGCGCCCCCCCGTCGAGCCGCTCTCTCCGGGACGCCTTAGATCTGCGCCACTGTCCAGACACAGATTCCCACGGTTTATTCACAAGGATTTACCTCCGAGTCAGACTCATTTGAATATTTCTACTTTAAATCCGTACGACAGGTTTTCACGGTGATCTAATCCTGACTGGGTTTGGTGCGATCGGGCCTGCGCTAAATATTTATCAGAGTTTTACTTCGGTTAAGTGTCATTTTGTGTGAAAAACGTGAGAAAAATACAAAAATACAAGAAGTAGAGTTGAGTTTTAAATCAGAATCTCAGTATTCCGCACTAATTCGGGGGCAGGACGTTCAGTGGTGTCCGTATGACTGTTCATTCATCCATTTTCTGCCTCTTATCCTCTTAGCCAGCAGGGGGCAGCAGTCTAAGCAGGGACTCCCAGACTTCCCTCGCCCCAGACGCGTCCTCCAGCTCCTCCAGTGGGACCCCGAGGCGTTTTCCCAGGCCAGACGAGTTCTTCTTGTATAAGTGCACTTCTTTTTCTCTCCGTGCGACCGACGAGTGAAAAAGAAGTGCGCTCAAAAGTTCCCACAATGCACCTGGAAAAGTCGTGGGCATCTGAGTCACTAGAGCCGTCGGTATATCCCACGATGCATTGCAAAAGTCAGAAAAACAACAGTACAACGACAGGTTTTAACTTTAACTGGACACAACACGACTGGATGAAAAAAAAAAAACTCCGGTGCTGTGTAAAGTTTTTAGCATGAGCCGCTAACTTTAGCTTGAGCTGTTAAAAGACGGAGAATTTCCACATCTCAGGCAAAAAATCTTTTAAGAATCTAGTTTCCATGAGATTCAGCTCGACAAAAACATGTGCAGTTATTACAGGTCCATAAATCCTCGTGTTCAAGTCCAATCTGAGCGTTTTTTATGACAGAAATCAGGTTTTATCAGAGTTTAGACTTTAGACTTTAGACTGTTTGAATCTGTGAGTGAGGCTTTACAGAGTGAACCAGGGGTCAGGGGTCAGGGGCCATGGAGCGAACCAGGGGTCAGGGGCCGTGGAGCGAACGAGGGGTCAGGGGCCATGGAGCGAACGAGGGGTCAGGGGCTGGGGGAGACATTCAGACACTGCCTCTGTCATCAACACTGAACATTTTCCATCCAAAATGCAATTTACGCACAAGAAAGACATTTTTCTGGCAGTTTAATTCAACAAAATGAAGTCGTTGGCATTTGTTTTTATTAGTCTCATCATAACTGTTGTGCGATTTAGACACATTTTGTGCCTTGTTAACAAAACGGTTGCTTGGAAACAGTTATGGAATTACCTCCTCCTGGGTCAGATCTGCTGCTCGTGGAAGTTTACCAGAAAGGAAACGTCATCAGAAATGTAAAACTAGAAGAAAAGTACGTAGGAAGAGATGCTGGAGGTGCATCATGGGAGGACGAGCCCCTGCAAGGAACAGAACTGAAGAGGCTCATATCAAGAAGAACTGGACTGAAGGACAGAGGCTCGTCCTGGAGCACCTCTAATAACACACACTATGTTCCAGTAACATTATCACCATGATCACGAGTCCGTACGTCCTTTGGTTAATCATCATTTCAGTTTGCTGCACCAACGACTGGAACAATCTACAAAAAACTCTGAAACTTAGTACTATGATACCAACAGCTTCATTCATCAACTCTATAAAATCTATAGTACGTGACCAATGTACTCGTTTTTAACTCTGTTTTTAAACTCTGCTCACCCATGTGTACATGTGTAAATAGTGGAAAAGAGTAACTGTCTTAGTGTTGTTGTTTTGTTGTTGTTTTGTTTTGTCTTTGCCTGTGTGGATGTTGTTCTGTTGTATGTTGATATTTCTGCTTCTTGTCCAGGTCGTCGTTGAAAATGAGAATTGGTTCTCAACCGACCTACCTGGTAAAATAAAGGTTAAATAAATAAATAAATAAATAAACCAGAGCGAGGCCCAGATCTACCACACCAGACCCGAGGTGCAAAGACGCCCCTGAGACCAGCACAGATCTGCAGGTGTGAGACGCTGCAGCGAAACAAACATGGAGCGACATCACCAAGACCATAGTGTACAGAAACATCTGAGCAGAGAACGGACTGGAGACCCCGAGGTCAAGGTGGAGAATGAGCCAAGATCCTGTGGGACAGATACAAACTGACAGAATGGACCAACTGGACACTGTGGAGGTGAAGAAACAACAGAACAAAGAAGTGATCAGGAAAAAGGAACAAGAGAAACTAGAGCAATACCAGGGGCTCAAAGAAGAGCTGGAGAAGATCTGGAAGGTGAAGTGACCCCCAAACTGGAGGAGTGACCACAGCAGATCCCAGGAAAAAACATCAGACGTCTCAGTCCAGAGAAGCTGTTTACACTGAAGTTTTTATTGAAATAAGAATTTAACCCGTCACTTTGATGGTTTAAGGTTTGAGCAGAGAACATAGAAAACCTGATTAATGAAAGTTTATGTGTTTGTACGGTAAGAATTTAAAACAAAAAGTCAATTAAGGACAGAAAGTACAAGAAAACCTTCACTAACTCCTTCAAATGCAAATGAATGCAACAATAGGCCAAAACTCAAGGAAAAACTGGTCATTATGAATTCTGTGCTTCACTCGTTTCAGGACGCTTCATATTTATGGGCAGTTGTTGTGTAAAAGTGTTAAATGTATTAAACACAAACACAGTAAATGTATCACAGGAAATGAAATATATTGCAGCGTTTTGTTGTTTTTATGGGGTTTTTTTTCTCTGTGTGGTTTTATTTTTCTGTATTTAAGTCTCAGTTTCGTCTCTGTTAATTTTCTATGATAACCTTAATAAAAACACATGAAAAGACTTAATGAACAAACAGTTTGACTCAGTAACAGCAGCACAGACTCAACAAAACGTAAAATAAACTATTAAAATTCAAATGATTTAAAATAAAGACTCCCCAATTATTTTTATGTGGCGAACAGTTCAGTTTGTGGTGTTTAAATATTTATAAAGCCTCAAAATGAGCTCCTGTGACGGGGTTAAATGTGAGCGTTGGGGGTTAGACCATTAATTAAAGCTACAGTACGTAACATTATTGCCAGAAACACTGAAAACTCTGACTCTGCTCGTTTCCATGGAAGTGTTGTTTCTATCGGCTGTAATATTCCACAGTGTGACGCATGGAGAATGTTCTGACGTGTGGTTTTAACTTTCGATTTCTGTGGAATTATAAAAGTGATGCACCACCTCCAGAAAGTTACACACTGTAGCTTTAAGTCAGAGACGAAACTCATTTTCACTGAGCCACATGAGCAAAATGGCCGCCGTCATGAGCCAGATGTGACAGTGCGGCCGGATAAAAGTCACTGAACAGAACCAAATGTTGCGTAAAATAAATATAACTACTGTGTAACTTTGTCAAATAACTGTTTCTGTATTTATTATTTATCCAAGTTGCAAATTGTCATATTTTTAAAGTGTGTCGGGGCTCGCTGCTCACAGACCTTCAGCTCTGCCTCAAAAACAGCCTTTTACAGCTTTTAATTATTGGACAACTTGTTTTTCTTGAGGAGTAACTTGTGAATAATTAGCTCTGTGTTTGTCCCGTCTCATAACACAAAAACACAGACTTGTTTTCACCTTCACCTTTTCTTGAAACTGATGACAATTTTCCTCTTCCTGAACATTTTGGGTCATTATTTGTAAATATTTCTCAGTTCCACTTGTTGTAAAATCAGAGACTTATTTTAAAATGACACTTATACCTTTTAATTTAGCTTCTCACGGGCCACATAAAACGACGTGGCGGGCGACATTTGGCCCCTGGGCCTTGAGTTTGTCGTTAAATCTGAATTATTTTTAAGTAACTATGTGTTTATTATAAGCAAAGTGTTGATGGTTTATTAAGACTAATCATGTGGAGTTAATATGTTTTTCTGTTTTTCTGTTTTTCGTCGCAGGTTTGATCGACTACAACTTCCACTGTTTCAAAAGGGCCATTCAGGAAGTGTTTGACGTGCGCCTCAAAGTTCAACAGAACCGAAAGCTGCTCAGCCAAAGGAGGTGGAGCAAACTGACTTCAATGAGCAACGGAGCAGCGAGCAACCCCCACTGACCCCCCACTGACCAGAACTGACCCCCACTGACCCCCCCACTGACCCCCACTGACCCCCCACTGACCAGAACTGACCCCCACTGACCCCTGTGACCCCCCACTGACCCCCTCTGACCAGAACTGACCCCCCACTGACCCCCTGTGACCCCCACTGACCCCCTCTGACCCCCCACTGACCAGAACTGACCCCCCACTGACCCCCACTGACCAGAACTGACCCCCCACTGACCCAAACTGACCCCCTCTGACCCCCCACTGACCAGAACTGACCCCCCACTGACCCAAACTGACCCCCTCTGACCCCCCACTAACCCCCTGTGACCCCCACTGACCCCCTCTGACCCAAACTGACCCCCTCTGACCCCCCACTAACCCCCTGTGACCCCCTCTGACCCAAACTGACCGCACAGATAAGGACCCCGCTCTGATCCTGATTTAAAGGGAAGTGTCTTTTTCTTCTTTTGTCTCGTTTCTGGACTGAGGATTTTTTTTCTGTTTCATTTCGTCCAAAGAGAAGCATCGATTTTTTTTAACCACAAACTCTGCATTTATAAATAGAATCAGTAAAGATGTGATTATTACAAACTCAACCTGACACTTTTAACCACAGTGTTTCATATGATTCTGTTCTCACTTTAGAAACTGAACGAGGATCAAGAACTTAAACCTCCAGCTTTGATTTTTGCTTTACTTTAAAATCTGTGTCTCAACAAATGTGTCTGTGTCATGATCCGCCAAACTCACAGGAATTATTATTATTATTATTATTATTATTATTATTATTATTATTATTATTATTATTATTGTGATTATTATTGTGATTATTATTATTATTATTATTATTTTATTTATTATTATTATTATTCCTATTATTATTATTATTTTAATTATTATTATTATTTTTATTTTAAAGTCAGCAGTAGTAGCTCAGTTGGTGGATTGTTTTGTCAGTTTGA